>NC_048224.1:135093143-135185902 GCF_002007445.2 Ailuropoda melanoleuca
TCTCTCTCTCTCTCTCTCTCTCTCTCTCTCTCTCTCTCTCTCTCTCTATATATATATATATATATATATATATATGGTGTCTCAAGTAACAGGGAAAACAACGTAACAACCTCATCACCACACATTCTTTAAACTTCAATGGCATCATACTTATATGTATAACATATTAAAATAGGAGTGGAATCAACTAAGTGTCTTCCTATAGAAAATTCCATTTGACAGTAGTACTTGGATTTGACTTCCTCCCCAGGTCTGAAATATGTCAGTAAAAGTCAAACATGATTATAAAAGATAAACAGTTACGCTAATAAATGACCATTGATGGATATGCACCCTTAACACTCAACTTCAAAGAAACGATACATCATAAATGAGTATGCTTGAAAAAGCCAATTTTAAATATGATCTCAATCCCACAGAGCAACTGGAAATCCAGTTTTTAAAGATGACTTATTCAAATATTTTATATCATGTAAACCAAATATCGGAAACATTTAATAATTTTTATTTCATTTCCATACCGGAACATATTTTGTGGATCTTATTTTTAGTCCCTATGCAGTTATACCTTAGTTTGTGATTCTGTTCATTACATGATATTTTCAGTCACCTTTTATTTCACGCAAACAATACTTCTTAGTTCTTTGCATGTCTCAAAAACAAACAAGCCAAGTTTCCTCAGCTATGCTTACGTACGAAAATTTCTGGTACCCAACTTTTCCACTTTTCTTTGCAAGGAGATAAAAATAAAAGCGTATCCGTTTAATTAAAAAAAAGCATCAAGATGACAAAATTCTTGGAGAAATGCAAGTTAAAATGAAAAAAATGGAAAGGATACAAAAATTACTGAAGTTCAAAGTAAATAGCAAACTGAAATTACTGGAATTTAAAATGAACAAAATGGAACTGATATTTCTGAAATGAACATATGGTGTCTTACCCTTTAATAAATTGCTGTTAGTATCAACAGCAAAAAAAAAAAAAAAAAAAAAAAAAAAAATGGAGCTAATGCTTATTCGACACCAATTCCAATCTCCAGACTACACAAAATTGACTTACAGCAAGCAAAAACCCCTCAAAACTCTGGGTTTACAGTTGTCATGGTTGTTTGGGAAAAACAGCTAAGTGCGAACTTAAGGTCCTATGAAATCGTACATGGAGTAGTAGTACTGGGGTAGATATAACAAGGTAAATAAAGGGTTCCCTTTTCTTAAAGAATATCCTTCACTCAAGAATTTCATTTAATGGTTTCAAGGAAACAGCACACAACTTTACCAGACACACCTCAGGATTCCACAATCCCTCTTGCATCTAAGATATTCCCAAGCACAACAGGGAGCTCACCAACCACGTGATATAGGAAATTGATATTGTACTAAAAAATGCATCTCTTAACACTATGGGTAGACTCAAGGAATTTAAGAAACCCAAGAATGTATCTATGGCCTGCCTTTCCCACCACAAATGTGGATAATTGTAGCAATATTTGAATCTGTAAGGACACACCTCTCTAAAAATATAGAATTATTACGTACAATTGCTACCAAGAAAACTAGTAGGGAATACGAATCTAACACACGCTTATGCACATGTGTGTACACACAGGTAAGACTGTCAGGTCAGCAACATTTTCTGTGGTTGATATTTTTTTTTTAAAGCCACTTTGAGGTATAACGGACATACAAAAAGCTGTACATGTTTAATGCGTAAAACTTGATGAGTCTGGAGATAAGTAAACACCATGAAACCATCACCACAATCAATGTCATAAACAACTGTCACCTCCAGAAGTGTCCTCCTGCCCTCTTTATTTTTATTACTATTATAGGAACCCAAGATCTACCTTCTCAGCAAGTTTAAGTATACAATATTGTCAACTCTAGGCACAGCGCTATACAGCAGATCTCTAGGACTTATTCATCTTGCAGAAATGGGTACATTGTACCCTTTGATTACTACCACCTCATACCACCCTCCCCACCCCCTGCCTGGGGCAAACCGCCATTCCAAGCTTTGCTTCTCCGAGGGACTAATTCCTAATGTATTGCGGTACAATACAGTTTTTGACCTTCTGTGTCTGTCTTATTCCCCTTAGCCTAATGTCCCCCAGAGTTGATCTTAAACTGACATTTATATCCAAACTAAAATTTGATCAATAGTAGAGGAGCAATGCCTAACATTTTAATAATTAGGGAGTTCTATTATTCTATGAATCTCATGATTTAAAAGGTTTTATATTTTCCTCCTAAGAAAAACTGAATTTAAAATTTGTTTCCCACTGCATTCATTAGAGACAAATCTAACTGACACTACAGTAAACACAGCACATGGTCAATAGACACAAGTTGCTTTTTTAAGTCTTGTTACAGTGAGATATTTAAAAGATCTTCTGTGCACTCAGTTTTGAGAACCAGTATCAGAGGCCATGTGACTTAGAATCAAGAAATCCTGCTGTACCACTCTGGAAAACAGTGTGGAGGTCCCTTAAAAAGTTAAAAATTGAGCTACCTTATGACCCAGCCATTGCAATACTGGGTATTTACCCCAAAGATACAGACGTAGTGAAGAGAAGGGCCATATGCACCCCAATGTTCATAGCAGCATTGTCCACAATAGCTAAATCGTGGAAGGAACCGAGATGCCCTTCAACAGATGACTGGATTAAGAAGTTGTGGTCCATATATACAATGGAATATTACTCAGCTATCAGAAAGAACGAATTCTCAACATTTGCTGCAACATGGACGGCACTGGAGGAGATAATGCTAAGTGAAATAAGTCAAGCAGAGAAAGACAATTATCATATGATTTCTCTCATCTATGGAACATAAGAACTAGGAAGATCGGTAGGGGAAGAAAGGGATAAAGAAAGGGAGGGTAATCAGAAGGGGGAATGAAGCATGAGAGACTATGGACTCTGAGAAACAAACTGAGGGCTTCAGAGGGGAGGGGGGTGGGGGAGTGGGATAGGCTGGTGATGGGTATTAAGGAGGGCATGTATTGCATGGTGCACTGGGTGTTATACGCAACTAATGAAACATCGAACTTTACATCAAAAACCAGGGATGTACTGTATGGTGACTAACATAATATAATAAAAAAAACATTAAAATAAAAAAAAAAAGAAAGAAAGAAATCCTGCTGTAAATTTTAGTTCTCATATTTACTGGCTGTGAGTCCTTAAAGAAACCACTTAAACCCTGTTCAGGAACCTCGGTCTCAAAGTCAGTAAAATTAAAGTAAGGATACCATCATGCCAATATCATCGGTTATTGTAAGGATTAAGTTTTTAAAAAGAATGTATGTTTTACAGCATATATTTAAAAAACACCAGACCCATTAATATTAAAAGTTTAACCACTTTGATTAATATTTCTGGCATATATAAACCATAAATTATTGGATCATTCCAAAGTAATGGTGAAAGGGACCTATGCATTTTCCCCCCAGCAAGGATTTTTGCAAAAGAATAACAGACTATGCAGTGTTGCGGAAAGTGCGGAACCACACAATGCNCCTATGCATTTTCCCCCCAGCAAGGATTTTTGCAAAAGAATAACAGACTATGCAGTGTTGCGGAAAGTGCGGAACCACACAATGCAGCATAGAAGTCAGAAAATGCCCACGTCTAAGAATCCAGAATCATCTTAACATCTTCTGATGTTGCATTTCATCAATCAAGGTGCAATAGCAATGTCAAAAATGCCCTACCAATACAGAACACTGTTACTAGTAACTATGGCAGTAATAGCAGTAGTAATAGAGGTATTAATAAGGTGGGGGAAAGAAACAACAGAAAAAAAAGTTGAAGTTGTTCATAATCAAATGTATGAATAAATATTAATTTGATCTGAATTTTGATCCAAGTTCATAGTTACTGATTTATATTATGCATAAAATCTATGAATCGACATGTTTTTTAAAGATTTATTTATATACTTTTGAGAGAAAGTGAGAGCACATGAGCAGGGCGAGGGGCAGAGGGAGAGAAAATCTCAAGCAGACCCCATGCTGAGCACAGAGCCAGACCTGGAGCTCGGTCCCAAGACCCTGCAATCATGACCTGAGCAGAAAACAAGAGTTGGACGCTTAGCCAACTGAGCCACCCAAGTGCCTCTAAAATCTATGAATCTACATATTAAGAAAATGTTGTGTTAAACTAAATAGCTAGATGGAAAATGCAGCCTCGAAATCACCAAAGTGACTTAGCCAACAGAGACTTGAGTGTGCACTATGCACAACTCTGCTCCAAGTACAAGAGGATCAAGATTGTGATAAGAAATAACACGCAGTTCTGGCAAGGATAAGGGCAATGACCCTCTCGCATATTTCCAGTACATAAGTGTATTACTACATCTTCTTTGAAAATATTCTGCAAATATCTTTTTAAATTAAAAATACATATGGCCTTTGACTTGGTGTTGCCCTTTTGAAAACTAGCCTACAGAGATAAACGTAAGATATGTATAACAATATTTATTGCAACATTTTTATAGTAGAAAAATTACAACAGTAATGAGTACAACAAATCTGGAATGATACTTGATATTCATTAGATAATAGACAAAAATAGAACATTAGAATAGATAAAATAGAACCATATATACTGACCTGGGAGAAAACCATGATACACTGCTAAGTGACAAAAGGAAGCAGGAGAGATTCGAGGAGTTCTATTTGAGCATATGATTATTAACTTTTGCTTTATAAAACCACATAAGCAATACCTGCTTAATTTTTTTAATTGGACAGAAATAAACAATTGTGGGGGCGCCTGGGTGGGGCAGTCATTCAGCGTCTGCCTTCGGCTCAGGGCGTGATCCCTGCTTTATCGGATCGAGCCCCACATCAGGCTTCTCCGCTATGAGCCTGCTTCTTCCTCTCCCACTCCCCCTGCTTGTGTTCCCTCTCTCACTGGCTGTCTCTATCTCTGTCAAATAAATAAATAAAATCTTTAAAAAAAAAGAAATAAACAATTGTGAAAAATGGCAAAGTATGGAGATGATTTTGAGTTTGCATTCGGGTAGCTTAAAATAAACAGATGACAGACTTGTAAGCAATGAACTCAAAGTTAAAAAGAAAAAACACTCAATAGGAGGCATTCATTCCCTATTACCAAAACACACAAAAATGTCATGGGGAGCTGAGGGGTGGTTAAAATTGAACTGGAAAGGATTTGGGTAGAATGATTGGATTTTGTTATACCCCTCCAAGAATATTCTAGCTCAAATGAAGTCAGAGGCAGAGGCTGGGAATAGCTGAATGAGACAAAATGAGACTGGACTGAAAGATGGATTCTTTTCAATTTGCTCTGTTCAATAGACTAGCTCTGGTCAGGTCAGGAAGACACTAGTTGTCACCTCACTTGAATTCTTGGGAACTGAGCCCATTGAAATGTTTGGTTATATCCAGTTTCACTGTAATTTTGTTCGTGTAGCCTAAGAGTGTCAAAATAATATAGAGATAAAGACATTAATTAGCATTTCTAAGTAAATTTGCTGGGCTATAATCTTAATCTGGTAATATTCTAGATACATTGAAAAAATAATTTAGTAAAAGAAAATGCTTATTAGCAATCAATCTTGAAAAGATAGCACATCCTCAGAGCTCATAGATACAGATGGTGCACTCATGGTGGGATCACTATCAAATGCTAAATAAGCCAATTTGTATACCATCTTCGTCTCAAGTAATAGAGTATTTGTTTTTGTGGGATTCTGATTTCCAAAATTACCCCCCATGTAGACCTGAACATCATTCAGGCAACTACTTAGCACTTAAAAAGCTTTCGCAGAAACAGATGGCATTAATAAATAAATCTGCATATCAAACACTCACTGATAAAACTATAAGCCAGCTATGAAAATTAAAATCTAAGTAAAATAGGTAAATAGGGAAAAAAACAGTTTAGTGTGTTCCTAAATAAAGAAAAATAAATGAACCCTGGAAAAGTTCTTAAAATGGCAGTTCTAAGCTTCAGGAAAGCACAAATTAAGTCAAATTAAAAAGTCTCAATCTTTAAATTTCAATTAAAACTTGTTAACTATGCATGAAGTGAAGAACTAGCTATTCAGGTACCCAAGGTAGAACGTGTATAGACGGTGGCCGCATGGGACTCAGATGTGACATCACGGTGGCATCTACGCATTCATGTAACACAGAGTAGCTAATCAGACCACAGCCATCACAGGAAGAGCTTCCAACAAACAATACTTTCCTACATATATTTTTTAAAGATTTTATTTATTTATTTGACAGAGAGAGAGACAGCCAGAGAGAGAGGGAACACAAGCAGGGGGAGTAGGAGAGAAAGAAGCAGGCTCATAGCAGAGGAGCCCGATGTGGGGCTTGATCCCACAACACCGGGATCACNAAACACAAGCAGGGGGAGTAGGAGAGAAAGAAGCAGGCTCATAGCAGAGGAGCCCGATGTGGGGCTTGATCCCACAACACCGGGATCACGCCCTGAGCCGAAGGCAGACGCTTAAGCTCTATGCCACCCAGGCGCCCCTTCCTACATATTTTTAGTATCCAAGAATCCAAGTGTCAACTATTGGGTAGATTGTCACTTCTTTATCTATACCAAGACAGATTCAAAGATATCCACAGATTGTTTTAGCCATCCAGGGTTCAAGAATGTCATTTACTTCTTTATTACACAAAATATATGAACCTGTTTTTATTTAATATAGAAAATACACTTCATTTATGCAACCCTATTTAAATTACGAAAGTATGTATATATAAATAACAAAGACCTGCAGAATAGAATGTTCCTTCCAACATGAGTAACAAATTAATAGTGTGTGAAAGTCACAGGGCTTGAGCTGTTTTGATTACCGGAAAGCCACTGGCCAAAATCCCCTTAGAGTCTCCAAAAGGTGTATACAAAGATTTGCAATGCAGTCTTCACTGACAGTATAGGGCAGATGTACTGCCTACCACATATAAGAAATGTAAAGAGAAGTTCGGGATTTCTACACCAATTGCATTTAAGAAAAGCTGGTAAACAAGTTGGCTCCATCAAGTTTACCTTTGTGCTAAAATACTATCTCCATTCTGGTTGAAAAACAGTATATATATTTAATAGTGTTTTGGACAAATTATCTTCACAATAAATCAAGAGAAGATTTCATTGAGTGTTTAAGCAGATGTACCACAAGATGCAGGCAGGCTAGGACCTATGCTTCTTGGACATCTGGAAAACTCTGACAGTTTTGTAGCCAAGAACATCATTGAAAGACCTGGAAGGATACATTCAAAATCATTGCTTTCTGGTGCCTTTGCTTCTGAGACAACAGCATATACAAACCACCACCATTTTTCAGAATTAGCCATGAACTTGTGGGCTCTGGACTGAGCTCTCATATCTCCCCCTACCCCAGGCCAGCCTGCAGAAGGCCTCTCTCCACAAATCCTCCATTGCACCAATCGCTTTCAGAACCAAGAGTCCCAAGAGAAAAGTCTGTGCTCACCCTCTCTCCATCTTCGCTTCCACTCTTCTCTCAACATCTGCTTCCTTAGAACCATTTCCTCCTGCAATTTCTGGGACATGACTCCCTGTAGTGTCAACGCTCCCGCTTCAGACCACTACTCCTCAGTTTTCTTTGTCCTCTTTCCTCTGCTTGGTCTTTACAGGTCAGTGATTCCCTAGAGCTGTCTTTTGTTCTCTTCTTGGGCCACCCAGACCGGGTCCATGGAAAAATTTCATCTACACTTCCCCAACTCTTTCTCTTCTGGCAATGTCTCTTTCCTAGTCTTAAACCCTATGTATCCAATTACTGCTGGAAATATCCACCTAGAGTCCCAGGAGAACGTTAGCCGAAACAGTTTTATAACTTACGTTATCAGCATCATTCCCTCCCTCCCTCCACATCTACTTACGCTCCTGTATTTCTTGTCCTCGCCCCTGGGAATGTTTTCTTGACCAAGGAGGCACACTCGGTGAGTGAAGAGCTTGAAGGTCTGGAAAAGAGGCAGTGATTTTGCGTTCACTTTTAGCCCCAACATGATGTGACCAAGAGTTCATGACCCATAAATGCTTTTTGAATGAGAAACAATAAGTGAATTTTATAATGAAAACCTTTGAAGAGCCATCCAAAAATTGAACAAGCGATGAAAATGTGAAACTTTGGGACTTAAAATTTGTTTTTTTTTAAAGAAACCAGAAAATAAAAATTGGTGCCTGTGTACTATTACACACATAGGGAATGTCTCTAAGACCTGGTAGCAACAGGTACTCAGTAAATATTTGTACAATGACTTCATGAGTTAACTCACTTGTCAAAAAGCTCTATTTTAGATTTTAGCCAAATATTTGAATGACTAATACTTTAGGTTTTCTGCTATTTGTTACTTCTAAGCAATAAAACCTGTGAGTGCCAACTGCAGTATGGGCTTTGGAATCTGTAAGACTTGGACAGGAGTCCTGCTCCTGGCTCTAATTTCTGTAGGACCACCGGCAAGCTGCTTCCCATCCTAAACCTCAGTTTCTTTATCTGTAAGTGGGTTTCCTTACTCTCATCGTGCATGTCCTGATCTCATCTCAGAAAATTTCAGGATTGTGCATGGAAACTGCCACACCAGATACAACACACAACAACGCAGCAAGAACGTAGATTTCAGACCAGGACACGTTAAAACAGGAGACTTTAGGAAATCCTGGGAGGGTTTCGCTGCACTAGAATTAAAATCTCTGGGAGCAAATCAGGTGAGCTGTATTGTCCAACCCTGAGTCAACCTGATGCACATAAACCAGACGTTTGAGTACCCCTGCCTTGGGGGAGGACAGTCCTATGTACTCTGTAGTCTTCTATTATTTAAAGTGCTTTCAAACACATTTATGTCATCTGTTTCCTTCAACAAGTCAGGGAGTCATGGATTCATGGATTCATTCATTCATTCATTCAATGGCCGATGATTGAGTATAGGATACTTTGTTGGGTGTAGGATGGGAATAAGACCAGACATTCCTTAGTCATGGAACACACAATTTGCATGGCCGACCTTACTCAAATACTACCTTGAATAAATAAAATTACATCAAGCCATGTGTTAGGAAAGAGACACACATGTCACTATGAAATCTCACCCTGGTTGCACTGGCAAAGAAATCGTGGTGAAGAAAGGTTAATGACATCTTAAATCAGCCTCCTCAGCCATGACTGAGAGTAGTAAAAAACTGGATTTGTTTTACAATGAGCATTCTGCCATCTGTGAAACTATTCTTATCAAATTCTGGCTTCAATATGTACAGACAACAGAGTGGTAAGGTTCCAGGGAGCTCACATGTGATGAGCTGACCTTGAATTATGGCGATTTAGGAGTGCCAAAACAAAAGAAAAAAATCCCAAGGATGCCCTGTAACAGAGTTTCAAAGCTGTGGCAGGGCCAAGGTCTAGAGATAAACAGAGGTCAGACAGGCCATCTTCCCAGAGAGCAGCCAAAAACAGAAGATTCTCAAGCACCCTCATTCATTGTTGGTAGATTTGCCCTTCTTCAGAAATTTGACAGGATAGAATGTTTGAAGTCTTATAATTGTACACATCCTTGGGTCTGGAAATTCCGCTTCTAGGAATTAAAATTTCAAACATCTGCTCAAAATACAAAGACTAGATGTGCTTTATTTTGAAATGTTATCTATAATTTTAGAAAGTCAGAAAAAACTTAAATATTCTTTTAGTGTTAGACATTGAAGTATGGTGTAGCAATAAGCTTGAAAGTATGCAGCCATTAAAAAAAAAAACAGGGTTTTTGAGACAGAANAGAGATAAACAGAGGTCAGACAGGCCATCTTCCCAGAGAGCAGCCAAAAACAGAAGATTCTCAAGCACCCTCATTCATTGTTGGTAGATTTGCTCTTCTTCAGAAATTTGACAGGATAGAATGTTTGAAATCTTATAACTGTACACATCCTTGGGTCTGGAAATTCCGCTTCTAGGAATTAAAATTTCAAACATCTGCTCAAAATACAAAGACTAAATGTGCTTTATTTTGAAATGTTATCTATAATTTTAGAAAGTCAGAAAAAACTTAAATATTCTTTTAGTGTTAGACATTGAAGTATGGTGTAGCAATAAGCTTGAAAGTATGCAGCCATTAAAAAAAAAAACAGGGTTTTTGAGACAGAACATGTTCACTGCATAAGAATAGGAATAAATTATATACATGGTTTGACCTGGAGTTTAAGAATATAAGCACAACAGCCATGTGGGTGCTTCTGTCCATTGCAGATGTGAAGAGATATACACAGCAAAAACATTCAGATATACTAACACTGATCAACTCTGCAATTTTATTCCATTTCCTGTCCCCACTCCTACCCATGAACATGCATTTATAATGAGAAGAAAAACAGTGACAGGCATTTATCAAAAGAAGAGAGTTTCTTCTGAAGAGCCACGTATCTCTGGCTGCCCTGGAGGTCCCCGGACCAAGATGAACAAAGCGATAGCCTTCTCGAAGAGCCGCTTGAGTGAGGAAATTGACAAAGAGTAATTTTCACGTGTGACCTGGGCGTTAATGGTCTTCCANATGCAGCCATTAAAAAAAAAAACAGGGTTTTTGAGACAGAACATGTTCACTGCATAAGAATAGGAATAAATTATATACATGGTTTGACCTGGAGTTTAAGAATATAAGCACAACAGCCATGTGGGTGCTTCTGTCCATTGCAGATGTGAAGAGATATACACAGCAAAAACATTCAGATATACTAACACTGATCAACTCTGCAATTTTATTCCATTTCCTGTCCCCACTCCTACCCATGAACATGCATTTATAATGAGAAGAAAAACAGTGACAGGCATTTATCAAAAGAAGAGAGTTTCTTCTGAAGAGCCACGTATCTCTGGCTGCCCTGGAGGTCCCCGGACCAAGATGAACAAAGCGATAGCCTTCTCGAAGAGCCGCTTGAGTGAGGAAATTGACAAAGAGTAATTTTCACGTGTGACCTGGGCATTAATGGTCTTCCAAAAAAGCATGAGCTCTGTTCTCTTTCAGAAGCCCAGAAGAAAACCTATTACTGATCATTAAGACTATGATTTAAAANAAAAAAGCATGAGCTCTGTTCTCTTTCAGAAGCCCAGAAGAAAACCTATTACTGATCATTAAGACTATGATTAAAAAAAAGAAGGGGCGCCTGGGTGGCACAGCGGTTAAGCGTCTGCCTTCGGCTCAGGGCGTGATCCCGGTGTTATGGGATCGAGCCCCACATCAGGCTCCTCCACTATGAGTCTGCTTCTTCCTCTCCCACTCCCCCTGCTTGTGTTCCCTCTCTCGCTGGCTGTCTCTATCTCTGTCAAATAAATAAATAAAATCTTTAAAAAAAAAATCTTGTTTCAACAATTTTGGGACAAAGTGGTTATACTATGGATTNGCTTGTGTTCCCTCTCTCGCTGGCTTTCTCTATCTCTGTCGAATAAATAAATAAAATCTTTAAAAAAAAAAATCTTGTTTCAACAATTTTGGGACAAAGTGGTTATACTATGGATATATTAGAGTAGAATAAGCCATTCCTTAAACTGTCTGGATAGTCAGGATATATTTGAAGACTCATCTCTTTCTTGCTCTCTATTTCTTCATTAATGTAACTCTTGATTTCACGTGTGCCCTCTCAATGGGGAGAGATGGACAATGTAGGCATAGTAGCTACATTCTCTTATGTGAACCCAGTAGGGAATACTGTGACATCAGCAAAATGCAGCGTAAGATCCCAGATTCAGAAAAGAGGTCCCTCTGGGAAGCTTCAAGCGGTGACAGGTTGACAAGGGAGTGTCTGAGCTTGTGGATCGCCTAATGGAGGGACACGATGCACTTTCACGTCCGGTCTACTGAGCCCCGTGATCTGGAGGGAGATGCACAGGCTGCCCTCCCAGCTGGTGGCCATCTGCCTAAGTGACAACTGCCAGATGGGGGGGGGGGACTGAAATGGGGATCAAACATTAAATAAAAGGATTTCTTGAAAAGCTGCATTGGCATTGATTATTCATGTGACATTCTAATGTCTTGGAAGTTTTCATTTGAAATATTTGGGTAGGAATAAAAAAAAAAGATAAATTCCTGGATGAATAGGTCTGGTGCGCTAGACATGAAGTGCTTTGCGCTTCCTACAGAAAACACACTGAATTGATTTATAAGAGAACTTGTTCCATTCAAACTTCCAACTCAGATCAAAGCACCAATAAATAAAGTTTATCTCCTCCCCCATGGGACAGAGAGCACTTTGACTCTTCCCTGATCACATTCCCAGTTGCTGCTGGGGTAGAGTCCCCCAAAGCTGTTCCGTGAACCTCTCACCTGTGTGTCGTCTAACTTTGCGGACTGAACGATGAGCAAAGGGAAGAATGGAAAATGATGGGAGCAAGGAGACTATAAGTGATCTCTGTACCTTCCTTTTGGTTTGGTTGTAAATCTAAAACTGCCCTAAAAAATCGAAGTCTTAAAGAAAAAAAAAAAGTGAAAACTGCCCCAACTCTCTCTGATTTTAAGTCATAACCGGGAAGGAGAGCCAGTCATGGAAGGGACCAGAATAGTCTCTTTGCTACTTTTCCTTATCTCATTTTGAAAACATTATAAGGGAACAATTATTCAGTAGCACAATTTTTTAAATGTTACTTTTGAAGTTTAAGGCAACATTCTAGACACAACAAACAACAATGTTTAAGAAGTGTGGGAATAATAGTAGAGACACTATGCTTGCTGTTATTAAGAAAATAATAATTAACAGAAAAAAATGAAGTCAGGGAAGCAAACAGATTTCATTTTTTCTTTAAGGAAATTTGAATTGTAGATAAGATAGCTTTTTTTTTTTTTTTTTTTTTTACCACCACCCACCTTCCTAATCAAATCCAGACTGAACACATTACAGAACATGAACTTCGGTGTAGTTAGGAATAGAGGTCAGAACTAAACCATTGACCACCAAGGATGCTCAGGTCTTCCTGCATTATCCCAGAATGACCGGGAGTGGTCACACTGGACTCAGTCCTGAGAAGTTATCTCCAGGACAGCTGCATCGAAACCTCGCCTTGTTCTTTAGTCGCTGTCTCAATGGTGATGCCGNGTAGAAAAGATAGCTTTTTTTTTTTTTTTTTTTTTTACCACCACCCACCTTCCTAATCAAATCCAGACTGAACACATTACAGAACATGAACTTCGGTGTAGTTAGGAATAGAGGTCAGAACTAAACCATTGACCACCAAGGATGCTCAGGTCTTCCTGCATTATCCCAGAATGACCGGGAGTGGTCACACTGGACTCAGTCCTGAGAAGTTATCTCCAGGACAGCTGCATCGAAACCTCGCCTTGTTCTTTAGTCGCTGTCTCAATGGTGATGCCGGTTGATAAGCTGTCCACAGACCACTGTTTGTTCGCTCACTTTTAAGTCCATTTCTCACTCTTAGGCAGGCGATTGGGTCTGTGCAAGCACGGGCTTTATCAAAACTGCCAGTGCTAGGGGGCCTGGGTGGCACAGCAGTTAAGCATCTGCCTTCGACTCAGGGCGTGATCCTGGCGTTGTGGGATCGAGCCCCACATCAGGCTCCTCCGCTATGAGCCTGCTTCTTCCTCTCCCACTCCCCCTGCTTGTGTTCCCTCTCTAGCTGGCTGTCTCTATCTCTGTCGAATAAATAAATAAAATCTTAAAAACAAAAAAAACTGGCAGTGCTGAGGCGAAAATCTCTAATGAAAACAGTGCAAATCCTCCAATTTGATCTTTTCTGGAATGTTCAATTTCATTTCAACATAATTGCTGAAAGAAGCTGTAAGTTATTTTAATGTATGTATGGCCTTATAATTCCTGCTTCTATGGCTATTTTCCATTTGTTGTATAGCTTGTCTTTTCTAGGATTTTTTTTTTTTAAGATTTTATTTCTTTTCTTGAGAGAGTAAGCAAGAGAGCAGGAGCAGGGGAAGGAGCAGAGGCAGAGTGAGAAGCAGGCTCCCCACTGAGCAGGGAGCCCGACCTAGAGCTCGATCCCCGGACCCCAGGATCATAACCTGAGCCAAAGGCAGACGCTTAACTGACTGAGCAACCCAGGTTTCTCTTTTCTAGTGTTTTTATTACGGAACTGCCCTTGGACACATACACGAAAATGATACAAAGCAATCTATGTTTACATGTAGATTTAAAACCAAAAAACCTAAATCAGAACATTTTTATCTAAGCTTTAATTACTATTATGAGAAAAGCAAAATAAGTTCAATTTAGGCTCAACGTTCGATTGTCAGATATATTTCTAAGAAAATAACGGATACCAGAAGACCTGGAAATCTCTTACAATCCCTACTGAAACATAGCTATGTATCTTCTAGAACATGTAATGATTCTGCGTAGAAAGCACAGATGTCTATATATTACTGCAAAGTTAAGAAACACAAAGAACAGAGAAGCCAGGGAAGAGTAATTTTAGAAATGGCTAGTTACTTTTCTATAGATCAAGTTGAAGGGACACTGGTCAGACAGCATGGGACATGAAGCAAACAAGTGCACTCTACATGGACACAAACAAATTCTTAAAGTCCCCTCTGGTAAGGAGAGGAAATGAGACTACCCCCTATGTAGTTTTTACTAAGATGGTTAAATAAACGCCAACCGGCCCAACCGTTTGTAAGCCCTCAAAACACACAGTCAGCTCCACAATCTTCTAAGAGGGCATGGCAAGTTGTTGCCTGTCTCTATTGTTTGATATATTCTTAGGCCATCTGTTCTCCCTTCCTGCCCTGGGCGGGGCGGGGGGGCGGGGAGACAAACATTATTTCCGCAAAACAAAGGATTCCCCCAAAAAATACAGATTTGGACACAACTCCCTTGAGTCCCCACCTAAATTCAGTTTTGCAGAGAACGTAAACTTCCACGGGCTCTGCATGTCAACATGAGCTATTCGGACCTCACTTGGGATAATCTGGGTTAGTGTTTTCTGGTGGGATGTCACATTTTCTCCAGAGCTAACCTTAGAGAAGTATTTACCATTTTGTGGCCAAAAAAAGTCCTGTCAGGAGATACTTAAGTTTCTGGTGCATTTTCTGGTGTCGACACAAGCTTTGACTTGGACTGCAGTGGCTACAAATCCCTGGCGGGTCTCGATAATGCAGTACCTTCCACTCTTGACCATTTCTCCCAGGTTTTTCAGAGAATAGCTAGAGTTTCAAAGGAGCCCCCATTTCGGAGTAGTTTCAGTAGCGGTGAAGAATGCAGACTGGAGTGTCAGAAAGAAAATCAGAGTCTCCATCCTGTCGCTCATTTGGCTAGAGGATTTGAACCATGCTACCCTAATGTTCCCAGTTTCACCATCCTGATCTGAGCAATGATTGCTAAATAAGATAATTCAAGCAAAGAGCCTAGAACAACACGTGGCTGGTCAAATGCTTATTACCACTAACATTAATATCGACTGACCATAAACCTAGTCATCAGGGTTTCTCTGACAGCTGTGATTCACCGGTCTCATAAGCCACAGTTAGCATCCAGGCAGGGGCAAAGATGCACGATGCCATCTGACTAGTTTCTTGGCCACACATCGATCTAAGAGACCAACTAAGGCTGCTGGTGATCCTCAGCGTGTGTATTGACACAGGTGCTCTGGGTCCCTGAGCAGTGTGAACGTACCTTTAAGACAGAGCAACAAACTAAGGATTTCCTAGTGAAAATACTACATGCATCTAGCAGTGCCCCCCTAAATCATCACCAAATAAATGTTTTTAAAATAGGAAAGCTGGTTAGGGGCACCTGGGTGGCTCAGTTGGGTAAGTGTCTAACTTCAGCTCAGGTCATGATCTCAGGGTCCTGGGATTGAGCCTCACGTTGGGCTCCTCACTCAGCAGGGAGTCTGCTTCTCTCCTTCTCTCTCCCCCTCCCCCCCCACTCATGCTCACTCGCTCTAAAATAAATGTTTTTAGGAAAATTAAAATAAAAAGTCTGGTTAATGTAGCAACAGTTGGTCAATAGGAAAGTGATGTTCCCTCCCTTATTACCACTCAGCACAGTCTCCTCTGCAGTACAATCACCCTTCTAAAAAATCTAGAATTCCCACCCCACCCTCAGGCTGGTAGAGAAGATCTTCCAGTTATGATCATGGCTACCTTCCAATTTCTTGGTATAGTCTTTCTCGCAATCATTATCACACTCTGATGCCACAACAGAGAACACATTCCATTTGAAGAGCCTATGTTTGTGTAATAGCTTAGTTATAAACCACTGACAAAAGTAGTACGAAAGTCAATCATTTCAAATGCTGGCTATGTAACCATACTAATAGCCATAAACATCTCAAACCATCAATTAAGTATCAATAGAGTTAAAAATAATTTCTTAAACATTTCTACCAAAAAAGTGAGCACAAGAAAGGTTAACTGACAACCCAGAAAAAATATTTGCAATTTTCTAATATACAAAGAGCTCTTATAAACCAATAAGAAAAAAAAAAATTCCATAGGGGGATAAAAAGGGCTAGAAAATATTTTTTTTAAAGACATTCTTTTATAAGAAGAGAAAGAAGAGAAAATCAAGTGCCTAATAGATTAAAAAAGTTTGGTCCCAATATTAAATAAGTTAAAACAGTAAGATGAAATAGTATTTACCTACAGATACAGAAGTTACAAATATTGACCAGTGTAAGTGTGTGAGGAAAAACACCTATGTGAGTGGGAGTATAAATGGCATAGCTTTCTTAAATATCAATTATAACATTTAGACAAAATTTTAATGTGTACCATCTAACTCAAAAATTTTAAAGTTTAAAGATATATGTACAAAGATGCTCCAAGTTATTTATAATGCTAAAATACTATAATGATAATGAGGTGCCGGGGTGGCTCAGTGGGTTGAGCACCCAACTCTTGGTCTCAGCTCAGGTCTCAGGGTTCTGAGTTCAAGCCCCACATTGGGTTCCATGCTGTGTGAGGAGCCTACTTAAAATGAAACAAAAAACCAAAAAACTGAACATGAAGGTCCATCATTAGACAATTGGTTTATAAAGTGTATTATATCTATTAAAAATAATCATGTAATATTTAAAATATATAAAATCTAAACTCATACCATTGATAGAGAGCTAAGTTCCCAGGTAATCGTGCATTTAATGTTACCACTTAGGTAAAATTACGCATGGCTGAAACGATGTAGGATAAGGAAGGTCAAAAACATGATTATTTGGGGGCAGTAAATCTCCAAAGATAGGTTAAATATGCTGTATTATTTACATTTTGCTATGAATGTGTACTTTTTTAAGACAAACAACATTTCACTGGAAACAGAAATTGTGCTTCCTCGACTGGAACCATCGCGGTCCTCTAAAAGTGCGCGAGTGGTTTGAAGCTACAATGCAATTCTCAGAGAAGACAGCTGTCCAGCGTGAGATTTTGGCAGCCAGGACCGCTCTCAGATTGAGCAGTTCAAGCACTGCTGAGAGCTGTGAAAAGGGAAGGACATGTGTCCAGACCGGAACCAGTGAGGGTAGAACAGCTGCAAAGGTGAGCGAGTGCCACCCTAGATCATCCATCCAGCTGGCTGGAACAGCCTGTGCGAGGGCCCTGCTGCTGGGAAAACTGGAGGCTCAGAAGGCAGGCAGGGGGAGAAGCCACAGTCAGACAAGCTGAAGCTGGGGGCTTAGTGCCCCCTCCACCCAGGTTCTTCCTATCCGTGTCCGAGCAAAAAACCTACTCCACAGACAAAGACGAACGTGCTGTCTCTGAGGTCTTGATCGAGGAGGTGAGAGGTGGTGATGCCAGCAACGTGGGGGGAGGAAAACCTCTCCCACCTCAGTCCCCAGCTGGGCGCACGGGGGTGGAGGCTTCCAGAATCAAACAGGCCCGCTCTCCAACGGTGGAGCCCGACAAGGGCGCTGCCAGAGCCTCCCTCTCCTACAGAACAAGTGTCCTAATAGGGCTCTGGGACCATCTGATCACACACCCCTCTGCATGTCCCCTTCACCTTCCATGGCAATTCCTGGACACGGCTCTCTAGGAAGCAAGCTTCCCTCCACACTGAACTCTTCTCAGAAAACGTCGTCTTCTGCTGGATTCTCTTCCACCACTCCAGGACCACCATATCCTCTCTTAGTCCAAAGAGCCCTGGCTCCTCTTGAGCTCATACTGTCCAATTTTTTCCCCCCTCACATCCTTGACTTCAGAGAAATCCCCTGATCACCTCTAGTCTGCCCCTCCCTCAGCGAGGACCTGACACCTGGCTTGCTGTCCTTGGATCCCAACTCCTGCCATCCTAAGTCAGTTCCACACCCGATACCCAGCTTTGTTCTCAGCATTCCCCAGCTCCAAGGACCTTGCTTCCACTCCACCTCAGCCCCTCCTAAAACATCCACTTTGAGTCGGTATGCTGTTTTCTGCTTGACTTACCCATGTAGCTCCACGGCAACAAGGTTCCCTTAAATGTAATCTGTGTCTGGGCGTGGCACCGTACTAAAAGCTTTATAATTTTCACTTCAAAATGAACCTGAGAGTAAAGAACTACCCCTGCCTGCTATTTAGAGTCAATTCCATGTGCCTCACACTTTTTCTTAAGTTCACGTACATTCACTGATTAATGCAACCCTTTAAGGCAAGTACTTTGACATTTCCATTTTATAAAGAGTATTTAAGCGCAAAGAGGTTATCTACTTGTCCAAGGTCCTAAAGCTGCTAAGTGATGAAGCCAATTACAACTCAAGGCTGTATTGTCTCCACAAAGTAACTCAGACATTTACCTGCACCTACGTGCCTAACCTTCCTTTCTAGGGCGGGTAGGACCTACCCACCTCTCAGCAAGGTCCTTCCTGCACTCTCTGGAGCCCACGCCCCCTTGACTTCTCAGGAACTGGCTTTGCCATCACTCTGCTCTCGCCCTCATTGCAGTTCAGCCCTTGCCCCACTGTCCACTGAAGCCCCTCTTGTCAGGTTTATCTAGAAGACCCCATCGCTGCTTAAGGCATCAGGACTTTCTCAGACAGAAGGTTTCCAGCCTTCGTAGCAGGATTGACACCACTATCTGCCCCTCCTTGAAATTCTCTGTTCTCTTGGCTTCTGCCATCAACGCTCTCAAAGGTCCTCTACTATGAATTTTCCTCAATTTCCTGATACCACCCCCCTTCTCATTGATTTAAATTCTGGAGACCCTTAGACCTAAGTCTTAGGGTCCTCTTTTCTGCTCATATTTTATCCTCTCAAGGAATTCCCATCAAGGCCCATGGTATATTAGAAGTTCTTAGTAGCAAATAGCAAAAACAGACTGAGAAGCTAAAAAATCAATTTGTTTTTTTTTAAAGATTTTATTTATTTATTTGACAGAGATAGAGACAGCCAGTGAGAGAGGGAACACAAGCAGGGGGAGTGGGAGAGGAAGAAGCAGGCTTATAGCAGAGGAGCCTGATATGGGGCTCGATCCCATAACACCAGGATCACGCCCTGAGCCAAAGGCAGACGCTTAACCGCTGTGTCACCCAGGCACCCCAAAAAAATCAATTTGTTAAGAGGACTTAGGGAAGCTCATCAAATTGTTGGAACAGCAGGAGAACCAGACTGGAGACTGAGTTGCCAGAGCAACACCCCCAGACCACGCCACAGAGCTGGCTGCTCTGGGGCTCAAACTTTACTGCCATCGGCAGGGCCACCGTAGCTGGGACTACTACTGACCCCGATCAAGAACAAGAGACACCTCCCTCCTGGACCTCTAGCTCCTGAATAAATGTCTAGCAGGGTAAGTCTGGGTGGCAGAGCCCAAAACTTTTGTGGTCAGGGAGGTTGGGAATGTACCCAGTATCTGTTCCTGTGGGGGAGGGATGATTTCCCCCATGCTAAGGTCAGAAAGTGGAGAACTATCCAAACCCGGGCAGGGATTCCGATGTTGAACACGCACCATAAGAGCTATGCATCATGGCCAGAAGTGTCCTCTGTATGCTGCAGACTCTCTTACTTCCATCTCCAGCTCAGAGATAATTTTTGAGATCTGATATCTCATTTAGGGTACTTATGCTTATCTCAAATTTAACATGTCTGAAGCCAGTCTCTGGGTCCACAACCTTACCACCTGCATCTCCTACTTTATAACACATTTCTTGACATCTGATTGCTCATACTGAGAACTCCAATGACCACCTTGATACCTTATTCCCCTTCTACCCTGCGCCCAACCTGACACCCAGAACTGTTCATTCCCACCGAAGAAGCTCTCCCCGTTCTCTCCATCTCTTTCCATCCCTTGTCTCACCCCACTTTCACCTGCATCTATTCTAACTTCTGCCCTGGAAGCCAGCCTCTCCTCTTGACAGCCTCTAGTCTATTCTCACAGCAATTTACTAATCTTTTAAAAGGGGGTTTTGGAACATGTCAGTCTCAGAATCAAACTCCATCTATGGCTTCCCCTTTAGAATTTTATATAAGAGGTCTTGCACAGAGTTTGGACCTGCAGACCTGGTCCTGCCCCTGCCCTGTAAACTCCTGGTGTTACCCCTGCACTGCAGCTTGAGATCTGCAGTTACTGAAGAGGTTAAGCTTCTTCCCAGTCCAAATGCATCACTGATGTTGTCCTCTTTTCCTGGGATGTCATACCCTCCCTCCTGCTGCTTCTTCTGATTCAACCCAACATGCAGTCCTCCATTTAAACGCTATTTGCTCAGTGAGGCCTTCCCTGATCCTGCAATGTTAGCTAGTTCACCCACATGGCTTTGTTTTTTTATATTCTCTTCTTTCCTGAACTTTATGATAATTTACATTTTCACATTTGTCTGTGATATTACATATCAACATTTGGATCCCCAACTTAGTAATGTGAAGGTAGAGGCTGCCTCTGTCTTCTTTACCAATGGAGACCCGGGGTCTTTCTAACTACAGGTAGTTGCCTGACAACATTTGATTGAGCAGAGAGATGACCCAAGAAACCAACCCAGTCATGTAGGATAACCCACCTAGGGGACAGAAACAAATACTGGACTGTCCCTGCTCCCAGGGACTGAATAAGAATTGATGTGAGAAAAACAAGATGGTAGCTGCAAGTAGAAATCTTTAGTTGAGTAGATTTGGTCAAGGTTGTACCTAAAAATATCAACTTCCCAACTTTATTCTCTAGTATAAAAAGAGGAATGGGGTCCAAGGTAAGCAGGATTGGGGGCAGGAGTCCCCCAGCGCTTTGAAAAGAGGGCCAAGAAGGGAAAGGGCAGAATGATACTCCTCCCAAGGACTAATGAAAACGGTTTGAGGAGTTTCCTCTCCTGTGGTCTCCCCTCCCCCTGCCCTGCCATGGGGCAGTCATTCACATACCTCATTTCTACATGTGGCCGTTGGAAAACCAGTCAGTGTCTTTCACTGAGTATCTATTACGTTCGAGGCAAAAAAAAAAAAAAAAAAAAAAAAAAATCACAATTCCTGCCCTTACATAATTTAAAATCCAGTACAAAATAGGGCAGGCACGTAAGTAATGTTATCATAAATTAATGCTAGTTACGTTGCTACTGTACTTGACAGTCCCCACAGTGTGATGCCCTTATTCCATGTGAAACGTGTTCCGTGCTCTAAGAATGGCATGATCAAATTTCTATAGAAACACAGGGAATCCTTCATACTTAGATTTTAAACACAGTACTTAAGAAGATATGGAAGGGTAGTCCAAACTATTCCACAAGGCTCTGGTTAGACCCTAATGAGAAGGATCTTCATGAAGCTAGAGACATGATTTCCATTGAAACCATGTGGCATTTAGTCATTTCCCTGCATAGTGAAGCTAGGCAATGTTTGTTCAAAGACAGAGCCTCTGCTTTAAAACAGCTGGCCTGCGGTGGAAAGTGCTGACATAGAGCGTCTCCCAGGACAGGAGACCTGGACATCGGCCGCCTTCGTTGCCGCCATGTCTGGAATCTTAGAGGTCCTCCGTGGACCTCCTTCCAATTCAAAACATAACCGTTCTGCTGACTGGTGTCATCCCCTAAAACCAGACTCAACTCCAAGAGTGAAAATACACGGGTGTATTACTTAACACTTGCGGTGATGGAGAAGTTTTCCCTTTGTCATAGACCCATTGCAGCAGCAATGACAGAGGACTCTGCCCGGGACTGCCTCACCACAGACTCGGCTCTGAATGCGATCTCCCGTGATTATGCTACCTATGAGTGACATCAACTGAGGGGAGGTCAGTCTGCTCTTTACCTATACTTGCCCTGGGATTATAATCGAGAATCCTCTTTTGTCCCATAACAAAGCTCAAATTCACCTATGTGTCACATGTCATTTTTCAGCTGCTCTGTTACCTGCTTAAAATAGTCCTAAATGGTCATTTAGGCGCTGCTGTGGACATAGCTATAATGTTTTAAATATTCTTCCCAGGTTTTTTTGTATTTTATGATAATCCAGAAATGTTAGGTGTGGGCTTAATCTTATTGCGTGAAAATAATTGTCATGTCCTCAGCACATATGTACATGTTTTTATAAAAACTTCAGTGAAATCAATTTCTGGACTCTGCTATACAATGTTTATTATGTGTTTCAGTTTGCCTTACTATCAGAATGGCATGCAGATGAAGTAAGACAAGCAAAAATAAAAGATACTTGTTGTCCCATCTTCTTTTGCTTAACAACTGAAACGAATCTCCTTAATCTTACATTCATTTGGAAGAGCAAAGAAAGGGGAGGGGGGAGGAATAGTTACTGCATATCTTTAATGGACCAATTGCTATCCTCAGAAATCACATATTTTCTTATTCAATTATCCCATCACAGCAAGGTACAAATTTGCACTCATATTTTAGAGACAGTGAAACTAGGGCTCAAAGAGGGTAAGTAAATGTCTACAAACTGTCAGTGTAGCAGCTAACACAGCCATGCACCCTCTTTTATATGGTGTCCAAAGACAGCAACATACAGATTTCCATGACCTCAGACTTTCTACACAAGGAACATAAATAGATTCACCTTCATTCTCTTTGTGATTTTACTATTTCAGGAGAGTTCAAAGTGTATTCACATTAAAAAAAAAAAACAAAACATGCAACAGCTATAATAATAAGTCAGCCCAATTTATTTAAAAAAAAAAGGAAAGGGGGAAAAATGCAACCTATAAACCATAACAGAAAGTTCAAGACAGAGCTGTGTCTGACAGTTTCACTGCAGGTTAACAGGGACAGCTGTGTTCCACGTAAATTTGCTGACCCTCATGAACTTTCCATCAACAAGATTTTCTCATCCTCCCATTATTGCTGTTCAACAATTAATCAACAGCTGTTGAAACATTATAAGCATGCTTGTAATTTGGGGTAAAATTAATGATTGCCTATCTATTAAAATGCTGAGGGAGGCTTTGGTGCCCAGCCCCAGTGTGAAGTTGCTGATTTATTCCTCAAATCAATTACCCTCCTGAACTCCCTTGCCTCCTGACTATTGGCTAAGAGCATCCCACATCCTACATCTCCCAAGTGAGCTTGTGATATACGTACAAATGTACAGGCTTACTCAGCCACGGGGTTTTGTAGAGCACAGAGATACACTAGCAGAGTAAAAGAGAAGCATAGTCAGGAAGAACAAGGTTTTGTATTATTGTGTCTTACAGTTATCTGAAAGTAAATTTCTAGAAAAAATGGTGGTATCAAAGCAGTTATGAACTCAGTGAATCAACAGCTCAAACAGTAGTACCAAGTTTTATATAAAAAATAAAACAAAGCTAATGAAAGCACTTTGAATGGGTTCATTCCTCGCTGGCTAGTATTTGCAAAGTGTTTCATGATTTACTTAAGATCTCAACCTGTTAACCCAGACATGAACACTTAACTTCCGAAAAGTGGATGGCTCATCAATGGTGGAGTTCTAGGTTCAATCCAGCCAAGCATTGGGATTCTGGCTTTGATGGCCAACAGTCTTGACCTCGTTCACGTTCACCCACTATGTTGGGAAGAGAAAACCATATGCTTTGCTCCTTCAGGCTCATTTTAGGAATGCACTGTACTATTCTGATTATTAGTTTGGTTTACCTTTTCACAGTCATGACATGTCATCAAGGAATAAAATAATTCTCTTCAATTCAGAAAAACGCAAGTAGAGCGTAGAGAGAGAAGTGAATCGCTACTACTCCGTCTATACTACTCTCTACAACACAAACTGCAGGGCACCTACCTGTTATTAAATCAACTAAATAGTAAACAGTCACCATCACGTTTCCAGCCTGAGAGCTCAGGAGTATGCACACGCTTCAAATCACTTACCCAACCACCCATAGGGCAACTCTACGGAAAACTACCATTCGAACAAGTCTCAGCTCTGCTGCCCACCGAAGCCAATAAGAAGGCCATTAATCTGTTTGTGTTTGTCAGATTACATGTAGGAAGGAAAATAAAAATCAGAGTATTTTTTGCAAAAATGTAAACAGCCCTTGCTCTGAGGAAACGAAACACATAATTTAGGGTGAGTAAAGATTTTAATTATGTAATAGATACAGATTTCCATTCTCTTCTATCTGAATGAAATGCTTGGGTTCTCACTTCAACCAGTCTTTGTTTTCCTTCGAAGTACAACAAAATATTTTTCTCTTCCACGAGGAAGCAATATTTTTCTATAAACTCCCTCTCACATATTAGTAATAATGGTGTGCCACTTCAAACCAATTACAAACTAATGTTAGTGTTCTTACCAATGGTACACCAAATAACAACTCCCTGCAGGCCAATTTGCATGCAAAATGTAGCATTTAAAGCCAAGTTACAATTAGCACTTTATTATGGAACCCTCTGATTGTAATATACTGCAAACGACTTATACCTGCTATGAGGATTTTCATTTATGAAATATTACACTCTTAGAATTGTCGTTACAACAAACCAACCGCATTCAATTACTAACAAACTCAGACCAAGAGTCATTGTTTATACTTAAGGAGCGAGAAAATACAGAGCATCGCACCCCCTCCGATGTGACAGCGGAATATAAACAAGATGGATGGCTGAGCAATTTTGTA
Organism: Ailuropoda melanoleuca; assembly: GCF_002007445.2. NCBI lineage: Eukaryota > Metazoa > Chordata > Mammalia > Carnivora > Ursidae > Ailuropoda > Ailuropoda melanoleuca. Next base: position 135,118,069 of record NC_048224.1, read on the forward strand.
TTTAAATTACAAATACAGTGACACCACACCTGTCCACACCCCCCAATCACATTCTATACCAAAGCAGCAAGCGTGGAGGAAGATGAGCAACTCCAATCAAAAAAAAAAAAAAGCCAAAGTCACAAATATCATTTGCCTTTCAAAGTGTAGGATTTACTTATGAACAATATGGGATATACTGGGTTTCTTCACAAGAATTTATAAAACTAGATAATGGTGTCACTAGTACTCTCACACCCTTCACTGTTTAAAAATTAAAGTCATACAGGGGTGTGTGTGGTTCTCTGTGTCTTACCAGGGCTCATTTTTCTTAGTGATCTTCCAAAATTCATGCATGCAGTTTGCTAAAGTCTATCCTACATTTTAAGTGGAAGATTGGTTCTCAGCAGCAACTCACAAGTTCTTCATTCTAAGGAGAACTAGAGGTCTCACGTGTTCTGATGGTCTGCTTCTTACGGAAGATGTGGTCGCCTAAAATTGTAGTTATACCCTTCGGATTAGCTTCAGGTTATTTTCTATGCTCCACCTCAATGGCAAAAAGTAAACTGAAGTTGAATACGTTTACATTTTGGTTTGGTGTATATAATAAAGTAATAGAGCAGCCTGATTTATGAAGATATTCCAAACACCGAGAAAAGCCAGAGGTGGTCGCATAAACCAATGTGCACACACATCTCATGAGCGCGCACATGCACGCACACACACACATGCACACACACACTCACACATTTCATCTGAATGAATCTTGAAGACATCGCACGTGCAAACCAAAATTCCATTTAACAATGATATCAGAGTCTTTAAGCATCTATTAACAATCAAAGATCCATTCTTCTTATTCCTCATTTCAGCTTGCTTTTTTTGTACACTAAGAATGATAGAGTCCCCCAATCTTTTTCATTCTTCCCTGGTATAATTTTCCCCCCATTTTAAATATTAGAGTACAGGAGTAAGTGGCCGGGGAGGGGGAGTGGGTGGGAGATACCCTGCAATGGCAGATTCTATAAATACTGCAGCTAAATTCTGTTCTGAGATACGCAGAGTCACAGCTGCCATCAGCAAAAGAAATGAGGCTGCACGAGACGAAACGTTCCCCAGTCATATTTTTATAGTGAACAGAGCACTACAAAGAAATAGAAATGACAGTTTCCTGTGAAGAAGGGTTAGCACTGACTTTAAAGTATGTTCACCGCTTTCCCACTGATTTGGGTCAGGACCTCAGACAAGTCATTGAACTGCTTTGTGACTCAACTTCTCAGATGCTAAATTGGCAGAAACCCCATCCGACATCTTCCTATCAGCAGCACAATGAATATTACAGAGATAATATAAGTAAAGACACGCTGGTTTCCAGAGTCAGGAGGACGACATTCCCATCCAATGTTAGCATACGCTTCTTCCGATGGAATGGACAGATGCCAGTCTGCCTATCATGACTTAAGAAATCAGGAGCTTTTAACTTCCCAGGCTAAAAGAAACTTCGGCACATTCATTAATGTAAGTGCTGTGTAGTATTTTACTGTTATTACCCATCACTATTCAGCATTATATTGACTCCAACAATCTCAGGGTTGATACCAGTTCACAAGCAAACAGGTCAGAACTCAATGAAATACTCTTAAAATTACTAAAATACTATTAAAATGTTAAAAAATATATATATTTTATGGTGATCTCAACAGAATGTAAATCAATTCAAGATTTTCATTAAGGGTATTTCTTTTCCTTATTTTGCTGTGCACGTTCCCTTCTGCAGAACAGGAGGAGAAAAAGCATAAGCACTCAGCTCATTGTCATGTTTGTTGGTGCTGAGCTAAAAGTTTGGTGGCCAAATTATCATACTCTTTTCTGAGCTTCCTGATTTTCTGGAGTCTGATCCTAAGAGGACCTTGAGAAGATCCTCTCCTCAGTCAAGCTAGGATTTCTTTCGACATGACTAGAAAAGTAGAGGGAGACTCTGGGCAAGGCAGGATTCTCCTCTGACATTATCACTGGCAGTCCTCAAAAATATTTATGGTTTGTTACTGGGTGCTTTTCTGACTCCTTAAAAACCGTGAAGACCAAGCTGCAGTGTGAGTATAGAACATGGGCTATCTTACTCGAAGAACAATTTGCAGGCAATAGCGTTTTGTCAAGGACTGACAACTTAAAGATAAATCCCGGACTAAAAAGTTTTGAGCAAGACATTGTGTCTCCAGTGTCTAGTACACTGCCTGGCCCACATGTGAATGAATAAACATGCATGTGAGAATCCGAGGTCAAGAACACAATCCACGCCAGGTCACCTTTACTGGTACTGCAAGGGTGCCCCAAAACCTGGGAGAAGCTTAATTCTTGGTGTGAGTTCCATGACGACCTCCTTGAAGTTCAAACTGTATCCAAGTTATCTCACGTTCGAGATAAGTCTTTTCTCTTTCCTAAGCACCACTACTCACTAAAAGTCCAATGGAGGTGATGAGACAGATCTCTGTCCTTAAAGTACTAACCTCTAATGCAGAACCAAGTATGGAACAAGGCATAGCACGCTGCCTTGTATAAACTTCACATTCAGTAAATGTCTACGTGACATGAAAGGCCATTAACTATATGCCAAGGCGGAAAACTAAGTGCTAAATACGAGCATGAGGATCTTTAAGAAAGCAGAGTAGAAGAGTTTAAATATTTTTGATTGAGATTTTAAAAAATGACGCACAGTTAAAACATAGATGGATTTTGATTGAGGAGAATGAGAAGTGATAGGCCAATGGAACAGTGCAGGCAAACATATGGAAATGATACGACATGACTTGAGGTTGCAGGACCTCCTAGAAAAGAAATGATCTTCCGGGCTAGGATATAATAGTCATGGTGGGATGTAGAAACTCCTGGAAATTTCTCTTTTGCAGACCCTTGCTCCAGACCTGCTCCACTGGCTAGTCATGGGGTCGCAGCACCTTGCTCTATGCTAGTTCCATTTTTATTAAAGTCACCTAAAGGCTTATAAATCACATTCTCTGTTGTTTTGTACGGGGTTTGCACCAAAACCTGCATATCTTTTTAGCAAATATTGTGCAGCTTGGTCACACATATTTTTATAAATTATTTTTTAACCTAATGTGAACTCTGACACCGCTGTTACATTTTTGTTGCCATGGTGATTATTTTAATTTGTCAGAATTTTCTTTCAGTCCTGACTTTGTCATCCTCTGTAATAACGACTCCTCCATGCTTTGGGTAATGACAAAATTTAAGTTTATAATTACACTACACATTTTGAAAGAATCCAAGACCGAGCCTGGTGGCATGCCACCAGAGACCTTCAGCCAGACTGACGGCGCTCCCTCAAGTAACACTTTTAAGTACTGACTCTTCGGTGATGCAGTCTGCATTTTTCCAGCTCCTACCACACAAGGTTCACGAGATACTTTTTGAACAACACTGGTGAAATTAAAGCTCAGGCTTTCACTCCCACCCAATGAGTATCTAAGAATAAGTTCTGTGCATGACTATGCTTCTCTTAATAGAAACAAAACTTATATTGAGTATTTCTGTATTTTTTTATTGAGTCATTCATTTATCTTTTCAAATGACATTTGTCCACATTAGTTCTTCGAGTTGACCAGAATTTCAGAATAGCCCCTGGCAAGCTGTAGTTGGCTGTTACTAGCTTATCAGAACCCATTGTGCTCCCATCCTTGCAACTCTACAATCAATGATTCTCACTGGCAGGTTAGACAGCCGACGAGAATATTTACCACACTAATCCCCACATGCTATGTATCAGGGATTGTTGTTTTTGAGAAAACTTGGTTAAACGTTTACCAACATAAAACTGAGAACAGTTCTAATCACTCTCCAAGATTTTGAGCTTTTGTCGGCTCAAATAGTGTCCTCTGCAAATAAAAATTTGTTTGGGATTTAAAAAAAAAATCCTATCAATACATGGTGCATTTGAGGTGATCTCAGGACATCTTTAAGACATGTGGCTCACAGGTGGAAATAAAGGAGTGAAGCACAGGGAAGAGGGAAGAGCCAGAGATGCCAATTAGGGCAACAGCAATTTGTTGATATTGATACAGTCTCAGACGAGATGAGACTTACAAAGAAGGGTTAGCGCAGCAGAAAGAGCACATTTGGGGAATGGCCTCTTGTGGGGCACCTACAATCTTAGAGCGCACAGAATACAGGAAGGTTTGCTTTAGGGAAGAGAGAAAAGTCCAAGATGCAAGAAGCTTCCACGGGCATCAGCAGAGGACCAAACAAGCACTCAGGGCTGGAAATTGGGTCTGGAAACCACTCTATGCCTTGAATCCCTGGTGGACCCAAATACACCTTATGTTCTAGAACGAAAAGGACTTTTCAAATAGAAGCAGATTTAAAACATTATTGCAATTTTAGCCTGAAGAACACATTTATATCAACATGGAATCTAGCATAATTATCTTTCATCATTTCCGAATCTCTTTTAATCTAATATTGGGAATCTGAAAACAGATTTTGCTCTTTCCTTCGGCCCCCATGGCAGAGCCCTGGTTCATTTATCGTCACTCAGAAACCTGATGTTTTCTTTTCGATGTAGGACCATTGAAAGAAAAGGAAAGATAAAATTAATGATCCTTCCCAATAATGCTTTCTAGCATTACTGAAGTCACTCTAACCTGCTATATTGTTCAAATGAGTCTGCTTCACCTTGTGGAACCACAGATGCTCTCGATGGGATTTATTGAATGAGATTTGGAAATCTCAAGAAAAAAATGTCTACAGTAGTGGCAAATATAAAATATGAATGATCTGTAAAATGGTAACTTGGAACACACACACTGCTTCCTTTTCTTCCAGACACTTATGCTTTTTCACCCAACGCTTTAAATCTTAGGCTAATAAACTAGGATAAAGATCTACCCCAACTAATTTCTGCAGTTTTCCTTTCTCTCCAACACCCCATTCTGGACTGTTGATGTCAGAGGAAGTCCCAAGAAGTACATTATAAGCACAGCTTTTCTTTTCTTGCTTTTATGTATTTTCCAAGTTTCCTGCAGTGCACGTCAGATTTACAATTTTTTAAATGAATCTCATCTTAAAACGGAGAGTGTTTGTGTTTTGTTTTGGTTTTTTTTTTTGGCATAGGCTGGGATTTTCATTCATGACCACATTTATATCAGTTTGCTTTGTTTTATCAAAAACATAGCTAAGAGAAATATTTATGTACATATATATACACACACACACACATATAAGTTCTATTAAGAAATTGAGTTCACTAAAGAACCTGGAAGGGATTTTAGAGGAAGAAATTGTAATTTCATAAGAAATGTTGACAATTTTAAGAGACAGAATAGTTAAGGCCAAACACGAACTGACATAAATACAAACTTGTCATAAATAGAAAGTCCTTTGTCGAGGACAGGATAAACCATAGAGCCCCTAAAACCTTGTAAGATAATCTAGAAGGGCGGACCTACAGCCCAAATTCTGTTTATGTTGCCACCTAGGAGTGCTGCAGGAAGAGCTTTAAATTACTATCGATTTGCATGCAAGTGTGTAAGTTTGGTCTGAATTATATTTAATGTATGGAGCAAGATTTTTTTTCTCTTCCATGATTGATCTCTTCTTTTGCTTAGTTCAAGATATATTACTCATTTCTGCCAAAAAACCATTCTTCCAGCAACAGATGTTATGTCATAACGAGACTTACGCATGTTGGTATAAATAACAAAGGTGTTAGCTGGGACTAAAGGGAGAGATTTCCTGTTTATATATCTCCGCAGTGATTACTGAGTGAGGGCAAAAAACTACTATAAATAAATTTTACATAAACAACATGTTTGAGGAAAATTGGAAAGCTGGACTGAGAAAGAAAAAGTACCTTCAAATTAATGACTGTTTTGTTCACCCCATATAGAGTTTACATGACTGTAATACACATACAGATTCCAAGATATTCATTAATCATCAGCTTTGAATTAAATCCCCATTTGAATAGAGCACATGTGCTTCTGGGTGTGATTTTTATGAACACCAAGATGCCTTAACACCACCCCATGTTTTGAAATCGGTTATTGCTTCCTTCTCTTGGAAAGAAATCCCAAATGGAAATGGTCCCCTGCCCCCCTCCCCCACCCGTCATCCCTGGCCTGCTACTCAGGATCAAGCTCTGTCACCCTGCTGATACCAAGTCACCCTGTCCCCTGCAGTGAGGTATTCCCTGCTTACTCAGCAGTTGCTGGCAGCTCAACCTTTCCAACAGCTGCGTTCGGACACTTCTAGAGGGTTAGAGGAAAGCTGAATTGCCAACAGATGTGGGACCTCTGGCTCTAGAAGAATGGCTCTCCTATTAATCCAGGATTCTAGAAAAAGCATGGAATGATTTGCCCATTCTTCACAGGTCCCCCTTCCAGTCCCCCCCCCCACAGCCCCAGCTCTTGGGTGGTAGTATAGGACAGCGCAGTGGTTTAGAGGAAACAAACTCAACCTGTGAGTTCTACAGATAGAAGGGTTAAAATCCTCTCTTCCACACTGATGTGTAACCTCGAGCAAGTCACTTAGCTCGCTTGTGCTTCAGCTCCTCCCCTTACAAATTAGGAATGATAATATCTACCTTATAAGGTTGTTAGGAATACTTAATGCACGAAAACTTGTCAAGGACTTGGAAATGTGTCCAGCGCAAAGTATTTAAGGCAAAAAATAAAAAATAAGACTTCATTGAATCAACAGTGCTTTCATGTATGTTCCTTAATTTTTTGGACACAAAAGGATAACATTTTTTTTTTAACATAGGTAAGAAATCTGAGGCATAAAAGGTTAGCCAGATTGTCAACCAAAGGGTAACAGCCCCACTACTGTCTACATGGAGAGTTTCCACAGACCTTGTTAAATAAAACTGAATGTTAAGAACAACTCCTAAGATACTAGATCAAATATTCACCAGGGTCATTGTGCACTTTTCTACCGTACTCCAAAATGGATTTGGGGAGGCTGATTAAAAGCACAAAACAACAACAAAACAACAAAACAAAAAAAGCACAAACAAAAGTAAATAAAGAGGGAAATACTGGCCATCTTTTAGAACTAAATGACCACAGGTCAGTGATTAATATTGTGTGGGACACAGGCAATTCAAGACCAACTGAACCTGTGATCCTATCTTAAGATTTACATATCAAAATCTTTCATAGATGTTCAAATATCTCTCAGACACCCTGAACCCATTCAAGGCATCCAGGACCACTTTTGGCTATTAACTCCTTTCAATCATATGTCATCAGAAAAGGGAAAATATTAATGAAAAATATAATTAATGTGATTTTTTTTCATCACAGGAATAATGTAAGTGCTCTCAAATAGGACTACTCTACACAAGCATAAGTATGGCAAATATTCATTAACAATGAGGACACAGAGGAGAAAAGTTGATCCCACAGTTGGGATAGAGCCATCAACTCAGAGCAAAGAGGCACACACGGGGTATGTGTGTATATATACCAGTGTCTATTGATCCACACATACATATCTGGTTTAGAAAAGGGCATAACTGGAGGAAGTCTTAAGTCTGGATCTAGAAGAAACAAAGGTAAGAAACTAAAAATTGTATTCTTGGAGAGAAGATGGAGAAGGTGAAGGGCATAGAGAACGAGAGATCCCATTTCTTCTCCTTTCTCCATGATTGTTTATCCAACTGGTAAAGGCAGAGGGTGAAATCATCCGGTGAAAAGATGTCACTGTTGTGGTGGGGAAGAGGGTTGCCTGGGAAAGAATTCTCTGGAATTAGAGGAGTTTGCTCCAAAGCCAGATGCTCAATTGTTGGGCATTTAGACACTAATTAGGGAAACTAAGGTCTTCATCAGTCCAGTGTTTCTATGGTCTGGGGTCATACACTGAGACCGACCTTCCAAAAAACCTGGGTCTACAGACTACAGCCTTCTGAACATACGAGTCATCCAGGCACTCTTTCTTTCAAAACTAGCCTGTGGGATATAAAGCCTAAATAACCCTTACTTTAATGTAATAACCTAGAGATATAGGCAAAATCAGTGTATCAACTTGAGGCTATTTCACTAATTTACACACATCTTTTAAATGATTAACTTTATCAAGATCTGTAATGTTCTTTAAGAGTATGGTGACCAGCTCCCTAAGCTCGTGTGTCTCATCTGTCCTATCATCCGCCACCTCACATTAGCCACGTGCACAAACAGCCATGGAGTTGAATTTAATCCTAATACACACACCACCACATATGAACCATTTTACAAAAAAATACAGCATATGAAACCAGTGAAGAGGGTTTCACAGGAAAATGAGGACACAGAGGTCCTCGTTTATCAGAGACCTATATGCTAAGTAGATGTTATCACTATTCATACATTTCCATAGCTGGAGCACAGCTTGATACACAGGGGTTGTTGCGAACCTAATGTTTGTATCCCCCCAGCCCACCCCCCAAATTCCTTTGTGGAAGCCTAACCTCAATATGATGGTATTTGGAGGTGGGCCAGTGGAAGGGGATTAGGTTGACATGAGGTCATAAGGGTGGGGTCCCCATTAAGTTAATGCTCTTAGGAGATCAGAACTCTGGCACTCCCGTGTGCTGTGTGGGGCACAGTGTGTACCATGAGGAGCAATCTGGGGAATTCTGATGCATGCTACAGTGGGAGACCCATGGTTCTAAGTCAGCAACACTAAACTTGACCATATCACCTGGAAAGATGTAAAAATGTCCAGGCCTGGATTTCATGCCCAGACATTCTGATTTATTTAACTGGTGAAGCCCAGGCAGCAGGAACTGTTAAAGCTCCCAGGTGAGCCTAAGGTGCAGACACATTAAAGAACCATTGTGCACTGTCATCAGGACTGGCTACCTCCCTTCTCTCACTCACGTGCTTTCCCTGTGGAACCCCCCTGTGCCTTGCCTCACCTCCCATCCCAGCCATCATGACCCCTGTCTATACCTCTCCATCACAGCACAGGGTCTTTACGGGAAGGCCTCTGCCAGCCTGGGTGGCAGGTACCTCCCATTCAGGGCATCTCCCTTAAATGTGCTCCCTTCCTATGTGCAGTCCCCTCCATGGACAGCACCCCAAGCGCTAGCCAGAGAACCACCTGCCCCTTGGAGGCTCGGCTCTGCTAGGCTGGAACAGTATTTAACCTGGGGAAGCTTGTTCCACCTCGTTATGCCTCAGTTTCCTTCTCTTTAAAATAGAAATAAAGACCTACTCATGTAAGGCTATGTTAATGATCAAATGAGCCCATTCGTGGGAACAGTGACTACTGTGGAGCAAGCACTAAAGAAATTGTAAGCATGAACCACAAGTAGCTCAGAACAGAAGACATTGCTTTCATCAAAGGGCCCCAAACATGGTCATGGCAATATTTGTCCCCTCCGTGGGCTAATACACAATTTACCAAAGTCACTGCCCACTTCTACTTGTTGTGCTGCCTTCCTCTGTCCATTTAGCATGCCCTGTAATTCCATATCCTTAACGTTTCTACACATGTCCCCCCTCTCCTTCCCCTTGCTGTAAGGATAGTCACGGCTTAGATTTTATTCTGAGTGCAACAATGGCTTCTGATCTACCTACTTCCTCCTCATCTTCTTACAATCCCTCCTTCACGTTGCCAGTGGAGAGTCCTTTACAAGAGCAAGTAAGCGCTCAACGAAAACCTGGTCACTCCTGCAGGGATTACCAGCCACGTACAGTTAGAGCCCTTACAAGGCCAGTGAGAGCTGAACAACCCAGTACCAGCCATACAGTACCACCACGACTGCCTCGCTTGTAAGGTCCCCAGAGAGGCGGTGTGACACCAGAGAACCTCATGTCTTTTCCTCTCTGGTCTCTGTAACTGACACAGCACCTGGTGAACAAGAAATGTTCAGTGCCTTCTTGAAAGAATAGAGATTGGCTAGATGGCTGGATGAGTGGAGCTTATGGTGAGAGTGAGGTAATAAAATATACACCATCACTCATACTTAACTCTTACTGATTACCAGGAATATCCCTTGTAAGAAATACCATTAACAGAAACATTTGATTATATAGAAGACCATTTTGTCTGAGAAAATGGAATATGGGCATTAACTGGTCTATCTCACGGTTTTTGAAGAACACGGTCAATTAAACTTCCCTCTATACATACTATAGAATTTTTCTCATATTTTTGTATTGCGCAATTACTGCTTGCCTTTAGGCCAGGATGTCCTTACATAGATTATCTATATAGTATCCATCATTGATAGATCTAAACATAGAAAGAGAATATAGACACAATCCATAGAGATCCATAGATCTATATAGAGTGAATGCACACACTTAACGTGAAATACTCTTACTATTGGTGAAATCCTGACATAAAGGCAAGCCTGTAATTCTCCTGATGGAACAGCATTATATTGTTTTATATACCCGTCTTCCAATACGCATAAAGAAGATAAGCAGTAAAATCAAAGCTATGTTATCAACTCAGAAATGGTTCAGATAGTCCTGTGCTATCGTGCTCTCTGTGAAACAATTTTAAGATTCTTTATGGTATATTGATGTCCCCAGACTGTTCATTTCAGGGAAGTGTAGGACATCTTAGCTTGTGCCAGGAAGGTGGGAATTACGAAAATAGTGAAATATAATTCTACTGGCTTAATTTCATTAGTCTGGTGAAACATATAAAGCTATTCCTACCCTTAGAGTAGGAGAACAGACCAGCTATTGTAGACTGAATGTCTGCCCCACCCCACATTCACATGTTGAAATCCTGACTCCCTAAGGTGGTAAAGTATTTAGAGGTGGGTCTTTGGGAGATGATTGGATCTTGAGAGTGGAACCCTTACAAATGGCATTAATGCCTTTATTAAAGAGACCCCAGAGAGCTCTCTCACCCCCTCCCTACTTCTGCCATTCAGGACACAGCGAGGAGAAAGCTATCCAAGAACCAAGAAGTGGGTCCTCAGGCACCTTTATCTTGGACTTCCAGAAATAAATGTCTGTTGTTTACAAGCCACCCAATCTAAGTATTCTGTTGGAGCAGTCCCAACAAGTTCTGTCTACAGAAGACACAGTAAGGAAGGCATCCTCTGGTGATCAGTTGTGGTGAGACAGAAAGACATCTCACTGGGGAGGGCCCAAGTAGTGGGATCCTCACCTGATACTTTCCTCTTGCTTTTTTGACTTTTACTCCCCTTCTAAATTTACTTTCAAAAGGTAGAAAGGTAAATTTCTATTTATTTTGAAATTAAAGGTTATTTTTAGAAAAAAAAAATCCCAAAATTTAAAATATTGGTGGCAAAGACTATTTTGGACAATCGATTCTCCATGCAAACACTGCTAGTTAAAATGCCTGAATATACATCTAAAATAGGTAAAGGTCCACATAAGAAAGGTATTTCTGCAAGATTATGGTTCTGGAAGTTGTCAATATGGATTTCACAGTCTCATCATAGTTGTGATGTTTAAACCATACATAGGATGAAGCCACTGACTACTCACACAGACCCCTGACCAGTCAGCACGAACAGGAGCTCTAAATGCCAGGTAGAACTACGTGATGCAAACTAGCACACCGACGGCTGTCCATGTCCTGTTGCTGGGTCAGTGGTTCTCAGCTCTGCTGCACAGTCGACTCACCTGGGGACTTCGGGAGGTAATATGCCCATAGGGGCTCCTCCATTGTAACAAATGTCCCACCCTGGTGTGGGGGGGGGGCAGCTGTTGATAGATGGGGAGGCTATGCCTGTAGAGGGGAAGGGAAGTATGAAACTCTACACTTTATGCTGAATTTTGCTATGAACCTAAAACTGTGCTTAAAGTATAATTAGAAAAAAGTGACTGATGCCTGACTCCCATCCCCATTCTGACTTAATATTGGTTGTGAGGTGGGTGTGGGATTTGAGAGTGCCCAGGTGATTCTATAATGCAGCAAAATTTGGGAACCCTATGCTGGATGATTAGTATTTATGTCACTGAATGTTTCAATTTCAGATCATAATGCTTAACTGATTTCATGATTTAAAGAACACAATGAGTATTGATATAGATGTGTGAGTTTGTAGTGATAGCCAAATACCTAGATCAGGAGTGTACTGCCTTACAATTTTAAGTTTATTTCAGATTTTTAAGAATCAATTCATCTCATTGCTAAGTAAACCTGCAGTCCCTCTCACTGCTCTACCTACCATTCTAACAAAGTTCATAAAAATAAAAGTTCATAAAAACTTCTCAAGAAGTTATACAAACCTCACAGTACCCAGTGTGATCAGACTCAGCCAGTGCTCAATAAATACTCGAAGATTTAGGGATTATTACAGGGTGACTTTGGATAGGACCGTGCTAAGTATTAGTAGAAAAAAGGTGAATAAACATTAGTATTTTTTTTCCTGATCCTGACTACACAGGGTAGGAAATTTCAATCTAAAATATCAGTGTTTTGGGGCACCTGGCTGGCTCAGTTGGTAGAGCACGCAACTCTTGATCTTGGGGTTGTGAGTTTGAGCCCCACATCAGGTATAGAGATGAACTAAAATTAAAATCTTTAACAATAATTATCTAGAGTGAATTTGCTTCTGCGGTCATTTTTGGAGGTTTCATTCATTTATAGCTTTTATTCTGAAAGCGTGCGTACACAGCACAGGTAGGAAACAAGTAACAGGTGATCCGAACACAACAAAACTGCTAAGTACCTGTATGAAAAGTATCCATAGGAATAGTTGTAATGGGGACTGTTTTACACGCCTTGGGGATTGGAATCGTTATGCACAACTCTGGCAAATTCAAAATGCAATAACGCATGATAAAATGAACTAATATTCTTCCTGTATTAATATTCTCACTTGGTGCATATTTTTAAAGCTATTAAATGGAGGTGCAGAAATGTCCAGGGGAACACCGGTTAGAATGGCAAAAATTAACAAGACAGGAAACAAGTGTTGGCAAGAATACGGAGAAAGGGGAACCCTCTTATACTGTTGGTGGCAACGCAAGCTGGTACCGCCACTCTGGAAAACAGTATGGAAGTTCCTCAAGATGCTAAAAATAGAGCTACCCTATGACCCAGCAATTGCATTACTAGGTATTTACCCCAAAGATACAGATGTAACGGAAAGAAGGGGTACCTTCAACTCAATGTTCATAGCAGCAATGTCCACAATAGCCAAATTGTGGAAGGAGCTGAGATGCCCTTCAACAGATGAAAGAATAAAGAGGACGTGGTTCATATACACAATGGAATATTACTCAGCCATCAGAAAGGATGAATACCCGCCGTTTGCATCAACCTAGATGGAACTGGAGGGGATTATGCTAAGCGAAATAAGTAGAGAAAGACGATTATCATATGGTTTCACGCATATGTGGAACATTAGGAATAGCACGGAGGACCAGAGGAGAAGGGAGGGAAAGCCGCATGGGAAGAAATCAGAGATGGAGACAAACCATGAGAGACTCTGGACTCCAAGAACCAAACTGAAGGTTACAGAAGGGAGGGGGCTGGGGGATGGGGTAACCGGGTGATGGGTATTAAGGAGGGTACGTGTGGTGATGAGCACTGGGTGTTATACACAACTAATAAATCACTGAACACTACATTAAAAACTAATTATGTACTCTATGCTGGCTAATTGAACAATTAAAAAAATAAAATAAAATTTAAAAAAAGAAATGTCCAGTGGTCCCGGCATGTTTCATTGGACCCATGAAAGAGCTCTGCCACAATTTCCAAACATGGTGTATCACGGTCTCAAGTCTACAAGCTGTCCTCTGTCCCCGCAGCGCCCATCCCACTTTACATGGTTATTTATGCTTGTTCTGCTTCCTCTTTCTTCACTTTTGTGCTTAGTCCCTCCCCCACACACCTACACACACACCATTTGTAACTTAAGAGGTAAATATTGAGAACTATAGCATTTAGAGGACCACTTCCATGATTTTCCATGTACGAGGAAAAGGTCGATGGACTAGACTAATATCTGCACTTTCATGGACCTTAGCAATCACGAAAGGATGCCTAAAAATAGAGCAGTTATGTGATTGCTGAGGATGAAATAAAGATTTACTTTAGCATCAAGGGATACTTCTCGTTGTTCTGATCCTTGGCTTTTATAGAAGTATGCTTTTGAGAAAAAGAAGCCCTACTTTGGCCCAGTCAGGGTTATTCTATTACCCCATACTGCCCTCAACTTTAATTCATTTTCTAGGAGCAATACCATTGCATTCTATTCATTCTATCCTTGTAAATGTGATAAACCAAAATAAAACTTTTTCTATACCAGATTTAGCAAACTAGGCAAACTATGGCCTTTGGACCAAATCTGGGCCTCCACCTGTCTCTGTATGGCCCCCAAGCTAAGGATGCCTTATACAGATGAAAGTTTGCTACTGATTCGATAAGGGAATATGAACACCAATTAAGAAATATCATAGGGGCACCTGGGTGGCACAGCGGTTAAGCATCTGCCTTCAGGCTCAGGGTGTGATCCTGGTGTTATGGGATCGAGCCCCACATCAGGCTCTTCTGCTATGAGCCTGCTTCTTCCTCTCCCACTCCCCCTTGCTTGTGTTCCCTCTCTCGCTGGCTGTCTCTCTCTCTCTGTCAAATAAATAAATAAAATCTTTAAAAAAAAAAAAGAAATATCATAAGCAGATCTGTATTATAAGGTGATGTACTCAATTTTTAATGTACTTTGAGTTTATTTTTTATAATTTTTTATTATGTTATGTTAGTCACCATACAGTATATCCTTAGTTTTTGATGTATTGATGTATTTTGAGTTTAATAAGAAACTTGTACAATTATGTTTCCTTCCATGTTATATAAGTGCTTACATCATATCCTCAATTTTACTCTTGGCCCACAAAGCCTAAACTGCTTCCTATCTGGCCCATTACAAAAAGAGTTTGTGGACCCATGACTTAGATAATTGGTATTTTTTTAAGAGGCAAAACCAGTATTCCAACAGACTAAGCCTCACAAAGCAGATGGAGAAAGCCATTGCTCCTGGCAGCTGCCACCTGAAAACCTACCACGTCAGTCCTTCCTCCTCCTCCTCACCTTTAAAATAGAATCTCAGGCGGGTCTCATGCTATATCCTACCACTCTCAGGTAATAAATCTATTTATTTTGGTCCCAGTAACTCCCTCATTCCCTAATTAAAATCTCTCCTCCCTTGGAGTTGCCAAGATTTCAAACTCCACCTAGGTCGATGCTCATTTGCCCTGTCCTAGCCAGACCCAGTTTGGGGCATGGTCACCCTCCCCCAGCCCACCCCCAGCTGCTGGCTGGTTCCCAACCCTCTATAGTGGGCCTCGGTTGGGACAAAAAGGGAGAAAGTCTTTATATTTAATGAGCCTTGGCAAAAGGTAGTACAGCTTCCACGGATCCTGACAGATGTGAACTTTCTTAAAGGCATGGTGTTAGAATCTGGCAATCTTGACTTTCAATCTAGAGACATTTCTCTAACCCTTTCTTGCCCCATTTGGCTTTATAAGTAGAAGGAAGAGTGGTCGATGAAGATGGCTGATGCATTAAGAATTTGACAACTGGTACTTTATCTGTCATAATTCATCACAGATAGGAATTAAAGCTCAAACCCTGGATCCATCCCGGGGAGGGCCCCCATGCCCTGCCCCCCATCGCTGAGGATATTTGCAAGGCATCTTCTAAATTTTAAGACTAAACTCAGATTAAAAATACAAATACATTTTAAGGCTAATAATGAGAAATTGGGATATGTAAGTCCTGATAAAATCATGGGGGAATGATGAAAAAATGCACTTCATGTTATTAAGTATTTCCTAATGATTGGATAATGAGCAACCAGATCCATTATTCCTACATGTACACACAAAACAATTCTCCCACATGTTTATCCAACTCAGTTACACAAATGCAATTCTTAATGGCTTCAGATTGGCTCCTCTGTCCTCCTAGCAGTGACAAATTAAGCAATGTTCCTATGAGCTACAGGCATTCTATAATCACCTCCAAGCAATTTCTAATATTATTTTTAGGTCATCACTGAACAAAATTCTTATTTTTGCTCCACCCCTTGGAGAATTCTAATCTTTATTGTTACCAAAAAAGAAAGCTTTGCTGATTTCCTAGTAATTTTCCTCAAATGTATTTCCCTAGGTTATGCTATACAGAGAATTACTATATATATAGTATTTAATTTTAAATTTATGTTTTGGGTTAAAAGTGTAACTTGAAAGGGCAGTTGAAATAAAGAAAAAAGTAATTATTTTCCCAAAGAAGTGAGTCGTTTAAATAGAATAATATTACCTGTACTGATTGGAGTTCTTAACTATTTTTGTGTCTGAATATTTCCATTCAGTCTACATACATGGCTAAGAATAATCTTAAAACCTCCCTTAATTCCTCTTCTCTTCCATTCACGATGATGTCATTTTACATTTTAGGAAGAGGGAGGAAGGGAACCTAAAGCAGATGGCCTCTCTGATGAGAATAGATCTGTGACAACCAGTAGTACCATAAAGAAACCTAATCAATCTATGGAAAGTGCCACTTTTAAAGAGTAACCATTCTGGTCACGAGAAACAAGTGAATGTAAACTTTCCCCGCTGTTTTGCATGAACGTCTGAACATCTAGCTTGACTATCTTCCTCTATTATTGGATAGTCAGTGCATGAATAGGGTTAGAGTTTGCTGGATAGAATTACGAGAGAACTCAAATATAACAGATAAAGGAAATGAAGATTCTGTATGTGGACATGTAAAGAATATATCTGGAGAACAAGTATTACTCAAGTGTTGTTATTTTTAAAACATTTGCTTTATTCTCTCCTCCACTTCTGTACCACCTTACAACACAGTTCACCACATAGAGTCTGGATTGCACAACGCTAGAAGATAAGACTATGTAAGAAAGAGGGGTATATAATTTTAGAAGAGTTTGCACTTGACACGGTAAACTTTCAGATTCTCCCCAGATTCTTGGAAGGGGGATTATGTTTAGAGTGTCTATTCTCAGAAGAGATCAAATAAATGAACTTTCAAATTCAGAAAGCGGAAATTGACTCACAGAATGAAATAGATCTTTTTCTGAGAAAATGTAGTGTCAGATCGCTTCTTTAAAAATGACATAAAAACCAGGAGAATGAAGTATGGTAGTCCCCCTGATTCCTAGACCTGGAAGAAGAGAGCTGTTCATTGACTCTACAAACAGACCCAGTCTTGTGATATTTTGTTTTTGTGCCACAAAACTGTCAGGAGAGTAAGACATGAATGAAATCTGATGAGATATTTATTAGATGCTGAAGATTTCTTCCTTTTGGTATATATCCTCAGTCCTCTAAAAGGTATTCATTTTCAAACATTGGCTAGAGGGGAATGCAAAAATGGTACAATACCTACCCATGGAGAGAAATCTAGAAATATCAGAATTACGGTCACACTTACCTTTTGATTCAATTGTCACACTTTCAAACTCTCTCCTATAGTTACACTTGCACCTAAAATTCAGACCATATAGGTCCAGCAACAAGGAGTTAGCTAAACAAGCTATGGTAGAGCCACAAAAATTCAGCTTTTTGAAAAAGAGGGTACACTTCTTCTTCCAGCCGTGATGAAATACAAATGTGATTTACTCTACCATCTGAGACAAAAATGAAAATATATGAAACAGTCAGCACAACAATGGATATCAGTTCACAAAGAATAATGATCTCTGAAAGTCAGGAAATGAGTAAGTTAGACAATTGCTTTAGCTTATTGGCTTGATCAGCACATGCAGGTCAGGAAACTGCCTGAAAGGGAGGAAAAAGACATGGGAGGTGATTATTAACAACAGTGCCCAGCACAGGCATAGGACAAGGACTAATGCCTGTTCTCACTGTCAGACTGGTAGACCCCAAGATTTACAAGCATTGAGGAAAATACACAGAAGGGCATTGTCTCAATAATGGAGAAAACTTTGCCTTAAACCAAGAGTTGCTTCGGACTTAAATCTTAAAAACCATATCCATCACCTAGTAAGAGAAAATTTACAATGTCTGGCATCCAAATAAATTACCATAGAAGAGACAGGAAAAATGACTTACGATAAAAATCAATTAAAAATGCTCTAGAATTGATGTTGGTGTTAGAATTACCAGAAGACATTAAAAGAGATTACAAATATATTCCACATATTTAAAAGAGAAGTAGAAACATGGGAAGCATTTTTTTAAAGAGCCAGCTCAAACTTCTAGAGAATATAAATGACAACGCTTGAGATTAAAAAAATGAAAAATACCCCAAACACTGGATGTAATTAATAGCTGATTGGATATTACAGAAAAAAAGATTTGTGAACCTGAATATACGGCAATAAAAACTATCTGAAATGAAAACAGAGAAAAGAGAACCCAATAACAGAGCATCAGTGGCCTGCGGAACAACTTCAAGTGGTTTAATATGTATATTAGTCCCTAAAGGAGAGAAGATTGGGAGAAGTCAAAGACAAAAAATGTTTGAACAAATAATGGCTATAACTTTCATCAAATTTAGGAAAACTATCAACCTGCATATCCAAGAAACTCAACAAACCCTAAGCAAAGAAACATGGAGAAAACATCATCAAGACACATCATAGTCAAATCCTAAATGTCTATGTACTCAATAGCACCTCAAGATGCATAAAGCAAAAACTCCTAGAAGTGTAATAATAAATTCCCAATTACAGTGATTTTAATATCCAATAATGGCTGGAACAATGATACATAAAGGACAGCAAGTATTTATATAATATTATCCATCAACTTGATCTAATTGACATTTGTAGAACACTCCTTCCCACAAAAGAATACACGTTCTTTTGAAGTGTCCACAGAACATTTAGCAAGATAGATCACTTTCTGGACTATAAGACATGTCTAGGGGTGCCTGGGTGGCTCAGTCACTTGGGGATGGGACTCTTGATTTCAACTGGGGTCATGATCTCAGGGTCATGAGATTGAGCCCCATGTCAGGCTCCACATTAGGTGTGGAACCTGCTTAAGATTATCTCTCTCCCTCTGCCCTCTCCTCACTTTTGCACATGCATACGCACGTTCTCTCTCTCTGTAAAAACAGGTCTAAATGCGCTTAAAAAGATTTAAGCTATAGGAGATATTTTCTGAGAACGATGGAATTAAATTAAAAGATCGATGTTTAGGGAATTTCTAGATATTTGGAAACTAACACTTATAAATAACCCATGAATCAAAGATATCAAAATCAAAATTAGCAAATACTTCAAACTAAAGGAGAATTAAGACCTACCAGAATAAAACATCTCAAATCTATGAGATGCCACTAATTTGCTAAGGGAAAAATTTGCAAAAGAATTTAAGAAAAGGAGGATGGTCTCAAATCAAGTATCTGAGGCTTCATCTTAAAAACTAGAAGACCAATAATAAACAAATGAAAAAAACCCAAAAAACCAAAGCAGTGGATGTGAAGATCAAAGTGGAAATCAATGAAATAGAAATCTAAACCAACCAATGAAATAAATCAATAAAACTCTAAGTTATTTCTTTAAGAAAACTCAAGTTGACAAACCACTACTCAAACTGATCAGGAAAAAAATGACACAAAACACCAATATCAATATGGAAGAGAAAGGATATCCCTAAAGCTTCCGCATATACTAGTATGAAAAAAAAAGGGAATGTTATGTACAAGTTTGTGCCAATGAATTCAACAAACTAGTTGGAATGGACAAATTCCTTGAAAACTACCAAAGCACGCTCACGCACACTCATTCCCTGCCTCCCTTCCCCCAGCCCCACACAAATAAAACTGAAGGATCCTGTATCTATTAAAGAAATTAGATGTGTAATTAAATGTCTGCTGGCAAAGAAAATTCCAGATCCAGGTACTGAATTCTACCAAAGGCTTAAGGAAATAATTTTTTTTTAAAGATTTTATTTATTTATTCGACAGAGATAGAGACAGCCAGCAAGAGAGGGAACACAAGCAGGGGGAATGGGAGAGGAAGAAGCAGGCTCATAGCGGAGGAGCCTGATGCAGGGCTCAATCCCAGAACGCCGGGATCACGCCCTGATCCGAAGGCAGACGCTTAACCACTGTGCCACCCAGGCGCCCCTAAGGAAATAATTTTACTTTTACAGAATATGTTCCAGAAAATTGAAGAGGGAATTAATACTTCCCAAATAATACTTCAATTCTAGAATAGCCACAGTAACAAAAAGATAAAGACATTACAAGATGATGATAGACCAACATACCTCATGAGCATAAATGCCAAAATTCTAAACAGAATTTTAACAAGTAGAATACAAAAGATTCAAAAGGATACTGCATATCGACTGTGTTCAAATTCCAAGATGATCCCTAAGAGCCCCGCCCCCTGGTGTAAGGCCCTATATGATTTTCTCTCCTGAAGTGTGGGGGAGATCCATGGATAGGACAGGATGGCAGTTTGCTACATAAGTGTGTTCCACTGTGTAATTAGCCATTTAACTCCTAATTACTTAAGAAAAATGGACGTAATCGTCCATATAAGAAATGTACACTAAAATTCTAGTGTAATAGCAAACAACTGGAAGCAATCCAAATGTCCTTTAGTGGTTGAATGGATAAGCAACTTGTGGCATAAATGTGACAACGCTATGCCACACAGCAATAAAAACATTCCACACGGAGAAGGCTTAAAAACATTATGCTCAATGAAAGAAGTTAGCCAAGAAAGACCGCTTGTTGTAGGATTCCATTTGTGTGAAATATCCAGAACAGCAAATGCATAAAGACAGAAATAAAATCAGTAGTTGCCAAACAGTTGGGATGGGGGAATGGACAGTGACTGATATTGGGTAAAGGGTTTCTTTTTTGGGGTGACAAAAATGGTCTGAAAGGAGATTGTGGGGATGATAGCTCACATTTGAAAGTGTACTGAAAAACACTAAGTTTTATATTTTGCAATTCATACACCATGCCATTCACCATTTAATCTCAGAGCTGTTAATACTGCTTTCATGAATTTTCCTTGAAATCTACAAATTGGCAGCCTTGTTTACATTATTTCTTATTTGTATTTGTTGATAGCCACCCATTAAATAAAACAGATATTACAGGCCCTACCGGACAGATGCAAAGACATGACGCATTACCATTCCCATTTGAAAGTCTAAACAGATATCCTTCAACCCACTCAGGGTCACAGGTAACTCCATTCACTCTTGAATGTGTAGGTTTCTACGTGCCCCACTATTGCTTCCCTGCTACACGGACTTGAGACAGACTTTTCCACAAATTGGACCCAACCAGCTGATAGACTAGAAATTCTTCCTCTCCTGACTCCTGTTGACAGGTGTAAAATAATCAAACATCAACGGAGGCTGGGAGCACATGGGAGGTCACTCAAAGGTTCATTTAAGTATATTTGATTTGATTAATTAATGAGGCAAGCTTCATATCATCTGCCCTATCAATTAAATGCTCATTCCCCTTTCCTAGACTGTGTTATGGAACCAAAAATAATGAAACCTTAAATCCAGATGGGTGGTCTGGAGACAGGACCAGCTGTGCAGAGAAAATGACAGGACAAAAAGAAATAAAGTCCAAGGTAAGATAAGCTTGGGATGGCAAAAGTTACAGAATTAGGTCAATAAAATGTCAGCATTTCAGTACAGAAAAAGTACAAATTAGGAGCTTAGAAATAACTTAACTTGATTAAATTAGAAGACTACAGGAGAAGACCACACACAGCAAATAAAAAATAAACCCAGATCTAATTATTGTTCTTTCGAATTATTTGGAGAATCATTATAATTGGAAACAAAAATTCCATGCTGACAGAGGTGACGGGATTCTTCAGGAACTGCCGCCTGAGCACAAAACCACAGAGTTAAATAGAGTTTCTATTTGTCCTCACACTCAAAGTCCGGTCGGGAGGTCAAAACTCACAACTTGAGAGAGTTTAAAAACAAAGCAAGAGGACGGAGTAAATGGAGCTGGTCACTTTACCTGAAGTGAACAGAGAATAAAAAGCACACTATTTGCCCCAAAGTTAGGCGCATGTTAGCCATCCATAGCCCTAGGACTTCTCCACATATTTCATTCTTCATTTAGGCACCCAGTATAAAACTGTGACATTTTCCAGTTTAAAGGAGGGGGGGGAACATTCTGAATGTTTTTAAACACCTGGATTATGCCTACTTCCGAATCAGCTTCCTTTTCTTTCTTTACACAAATATTAGAATCAAGAAATATATTTCTATATAGGAAAGAAGGAAGAAGTTTAGAATTTCCTTCTTGGATATAAACAAAAAGAAAATCCTTCTCCTGGCTTACAAGAGTCAAGGGGAACAATACACGGATTGTCATATTTGGAAAAAAGTAACGTTCCTGAGCTTGAGAAAATCTTCAAGAGTAAACTCCCGTGAATTCACCGTTATCGAAACATGAACCTTGAGTAAGGGTTTGCTCTGGCCCTGGGTACCTAGGCCACTACCAGGTTCAAGGAAAAAAAAAATACTTAGAACTACACTATATGTTACAATTAAGGTACCACAGAGTCTGAAGCTAATAGGTTTTAAAAATATTCCAACTATTTCCCAAACACCCCTCCTAATCTAAATGGTGTCACTTAATCCTTTTCTACACATGCTATGCTGTTGAAGAAAATTAGTAAACAGTATGTAAGCATCCTTTAGAAATAAGCTCTTACTAGAAGAGGCCGATCAAGGGGATCCTCCATGTGGACATATTAGGGTCAGGTTGGCAAAGCATCCTACCCCTTCTGCAGCCACTTTGGACTGCCTGGTCTTCCATTTGTCTTTCCCATCCTCCTCCTCCTCAGGCCACACACCCTGTAACCCACTTCCCCCTTTCTGTCCTTGTCCCCATTTCTCATGTTACGCCATCAAGGCCCAGAGCAAGATCTGCAGCAGGACATCTGGCCAGGAGAGAAGCCCTTCCCTCCACCTCTTCCCCCTACTATCCCTGTGCTTCATCCGTGACTATCTCAACCTACACAATGTTTCCCAAGGGAAACAGGGTCGAGAATTACAAAAGGTCTGAGCTTTTACCCTACTTTTAAACCAAAATAGTCTGTGACAGTTTCATGGATACTGGCAAAGGACACAGGATTCCTGAGTCAGAGAAGGACAGCCCTCTACTTATTAGCAATTGCTGTAGACAGAGGCCCCCCGTTGATGCTGGTTCCCTAAGTCCCAGCACCCACAGGAAGTATCGGGGGGTCAGATGATGTTCACCTGATCCAGTGGGCGGTGTTAACAGGAGAGGAAGCTGAATCTTCTCTATGGGGTAGTAAGTACTCCAGGGGAGACATTAACTTATGGGGCAGTAAGCATGCATGCCCTTTGCTCTGCAGGGAAATGCGGCTCAGTCTCCTGAACTGTTCCCCACAGAAACACCCTTCACAAGATAGTCCACAACAGGCAGTCAGCGCCTTGTTCAAAGGACATGCAGACCAAGAAACTCATGGAGAGTTCTCTCCCAATGCATCAGTGCACGGTTATCACTCACAAGAAGAGAGGGAGGGGTGGGAAGAAATGGGGTCATTAAAATGCTGACCAAGAAAACCAAGAAGTTAAAGCCCTTTTGCTTAAGACATTTACAAATGTCCAAGTTAGGACTTTCTCTCCCCTCTTCTTTGTCCTAAGGCCTCTTGATGAGCCTCACCCCACCTTCCCACCCCCATCATGCTGAAGCCCATCCTTTAAAATTAACATAAATGATTTCTGGAACTCTAGATCCTTCCTCTGGCCCCACCAAGAGAAGGAAAGAGGAACAGGGGCTCTTGAACCCATTAGCGTGCATGCAGCTGGGACAGAGGTGTTCTGGGGGCCTTACACTGGAACCCCAAATGATCTTCCCTCAGAAGCCTTGTTATAGCGGATGCTACCCCAAAGGTACAATTAAGACCATTCAGGAACATCCCCAAGGATCTTCAGATTTGGAGGCACGGTCTTCAAACACAAGTACCATGTACGTAACTTCTAGAAGAACACCTTTTCTAAAGGACTTTCCCTGAAAAGTTTTAGAATATAGCCACTAGTTAAAAAGAGTCTTTGTGCATTGCATGAAGACATTTATAGGTTAATTTGGTAGCTCTTGGCAAAGATTTTTATAAGATTCAAACATATAATCATCTCTGGAAAAAAAAAAAAGAATGTAACACAACCCAGCTATGAAGAAGAAAAACACATTTTTTTAAGTGTTCAATATTCAGTAAATTTAGTGGAACATACTGTTAAAAAAAAGAATGGAAATAACCTGCTTTCCTCTAAGGCATAAACCCTGAAAAATTATTTAAATGTGCCTATCCTACATGTGGAGGCAAACATCATCTAGGCAGCAAGAACAACTAGGTATATGGCAATGAAGGGTGAGGTTAACCGTGGAACTTTTTCTAGTAAATGAAGAGCAGTTGAAATGGCCTATAAACTGTTAAGCACTTTAGACAATGGAGATTAGAAGCTGCAAACAAATAGCATCCTCACTGATCGAGAGCCCGAGCCACCTGTACAAAATCACAAGTGAGACCAGCTGGTGGAGAGGAACCACAAGTCAAGCCATTTCCAAGAGCAACTGCTCTCTGGTTCTACTGAATTGTGGAGTCATGTAGACAGGCAAGCCTGAAAGCTTCCTCATACATCCCTTTTCCTCCACTGCTCCTGGCCTGGGGTTTTATTCCCTGCACGTGATGAAATTAGAACATTCTTACTTGTTCTGATGTCTTCTTCCTGGAGGGAAATCTGAATGAACATACACAATTGTTTTCTGGCCTGTGTCAGATGGTGCCTGGGGTTGAAAACCATCATGGACCTTATTCCTTAGAATCAAGTCCCTAATTACTTGTCCATTAAAAAGTAGTTGCAAACGATGACAACTGCAAAGGGAATTTTGTGACATTCTGCCTGATCTAGCAATCAGATGAGAGCTGTTAGAAGCCTAAGAGGAAAAGAATGAGTATTGTTTGTCTTAAAGAGTAACAAGAGTGACAATTCCGAAGTATGAAAACCTTGATCAGGTGGACTTGAGGTGTTCCTTATAGGGTGTTACGGACAAATAGCAGTAAATCGATGTTCTCATGGTAACCCCATACACAAGTTATTGCTTATTCTGTTTTCTAACTAGTTGATTTCTTGATATGCTGTCAGTCCTAAAGAATGCTAAAAGTTGAAAATTATACTGTTAAGAATAAATAAAGGAAAATAAAGTGGCTACATATCAGTTTACTTTGCAAGGATGTACAGGAAGTGTTACCATAGACAATTTCTTTCTGAGGAAGGAATCCTCACATCATCAAACTCAACCTGGAACAGGCTCTCCCCTTTGCTACCTCGACCATCACGGGAAGGACAGAGGAGAGTGTGCCCAGAACAGGGGCAGCCTCCCAGGTCTTATCAATCTGAGCCTCCTGGAAGCAAGCAATTTACTTTAAAGTTAATGACTGTACAAAGGATTGAACTCTGATGAAGTGAGAGAACACTTCTGAAATTACAAAATGTCTTGATGCTAAGAAGAGTAGGCAGTCTTGAATGATGGAGCAGACCACAAATAGGACATCATCTAGGAAGGAGAGCTAGTTCTGAGCCACAACTGACAAAAGGGCTCAAGCAAGCCCTGGGGAGGACAGGTGGGCTCAGCCACAGGACTACAGCTATACTCAGCTGACTATGTAGTTAGGCTTAAGGACATCAGTCCTAAAGCATAGAGTTTCCATCCCAGATGATAGGTTCATTGTCGACTAATTTTTTTGTTGTCTTCCATAGTCCCAAATCATATAAAGCTTTTATATATTAAAAATAGTTATGGGGGGGGTGCCTGGATGGCTCAGTCCATGCAACATGTAACTCTTGATCTCAGGGTTGTGAGTTTGAGTCCCATGTTGGGTGTAGAGATTATAAGTAAATTTTAAAAATCCCATCCAAAAAAAAAAAAAAATAGTTTCTTGGAACAGGTGCACCTCACCTAACAAAATCAACGGATTATCTTGGAGAAGGTCAACTTAGCAAAGGTCTTCCCTTTAAGAATATGCTTTACTTCATGTCTGCCCCAAGCAAGAGAATACATTTAGCACAGCCACAACCTAAATATTTCATTAGGGAAAGAAATCTGAGGCTGAGTACTTTTGTAAATATGCCAATAGATCCTGACTTTGTCTGATTCTAAAGAAGCTTTAGTGAATCAGGAGCCATAACTTTAATAGAGCAGGTCCTAGAGCAGGAACAGAGCAGGGCTTTATGCAGAACGTGTGCCGTAGAAGAAAATACATGAAGAATATAAAATTAGCAATAAGCCATCCCCCTGCCTGCAAATAACAGTTTTTTGTTGCTTTTTCTCTTCTTTAACAAATTTATACTTGACTTTAATGCCCCATTTGAACTCACCAGCAGGAAAATCCATCCTTTTTACTTGTGGGATTGCTCTCAGGGATTTGCTAAGGTCCCAGACTTCTCTGCATGACCAAAGAGCTGGAGACCAGTTTCCAAAAGGGTTATCAACCCACTCTTATTATCACCAAGTCACCAAGAGTCTCCTGCTGCTGGCCCTTCCGGTCTGGCAACTCCGCCATCTCTATGCTCTGGCCGAGGCACTGGAAGTCTGTGGAGAGCCTGGCAGACTGTCCCGAGGCTAGCCTGCCAGATGCATGAATCACACACCCTATATGGGGCTCTGCAACCCCCACACTGTACCTAAGAGACCCCTACACCTTTTCATCTGCCCCACTACTGGTCCTCAAAAGCATTTCTCTCTAATGTTCGATAGAGTTCTATTCAAGCAGCATTTGCTTTGGGGTCTAAAAATTCAAGGCAAGAACAGAACCTAAGTCCTCAAAAGGAGCCTTGTTACCTTACGGGCTTGGGGGAGGGCATGAAGACAAAGGTATATGGGTGGTGTGCATCCAGGAGAAAAATACAGGAAGGACAGACAAATCCGTTTATCAATCAATTACTTCTCCATCAGCTCTTGCTCTGCCCCGACTGAACTTGAGTAAGGCATTGATTTAATCTGTGGCTTCATTTTCCTATTAGAAGTGGGAACCAAAATTCTTATCCCTCCTTGGAATATAATCTCTTATGCTTGTCTATTTACTCTAGCTTGTTTAAAACTTACATGTATGATATGTGTGTATCTATCAATCTTATCTATATATCTATCTATAGATAGATAGATATACAGATATGGTGGAATACTAAACCTGGTGGAGCTGATCGCAAGTGCAGGGAGAGCTGGACGCGAAGCCTGGGAGCTGACCCCAGGCTGTGCCATGCAGCGCCATGAAGGGCAAGCAGGAGGAGAGTGGAAGCCCCGAAAAGAATGTGAGCATGCATCAATAGCCACACCTGGGCCCAGCAGGCCTGCATCGAGGCCAAGTGGGACAAATACTTAACAGACCTAGATGACCTTTTCTCCTGGGTGGATGAGAAGAGAAGGAAAGGAGAAATCCCTAACTACCTGTGTGGCAAGATCAGCTTTGAGCTCACGCAGGAGCCACCGTGCATCATACCCAGCGGCATCACCTAGGACGAGGATATCGAGGAGTGCCTGCAGTGGGGGGGGCCACTTTGACCCGGTCACCCAGACCCCCCAGACCCAGGAACAGTTCATCCCCAACCTGGCCATGAAAGAGGTCTCCGATACGTTTACCTCTGAGAACTGGGGCCCAGGAGGGACTTTGGGGCAGCAACTGCCAGTCCCTGCACATCGTGTGTGTCCCTAGATCCCTGCCCTCCTGTCCCTGACCCCACCCTCATCAGTTCTGCTCCTGGACCATGAGCCCCACCTCTTCTGGGCCAGAAACAGCAGGTAAGGGTGGGCTGCTGCCACCACTGTCATATAATAAAATCCACAAGCACTCTCTCTCTCTTTATATATATATATATGTTATATATTATGTATATGTTCCATATAAAACATATATATAAAATCTATATAGAGAGTGAGCACATTCGTATTAAGAAGTCCAATGTCGTACGCAGAAACAGGTAAGGACTACTGGCTATTACCCTCATGGTTGTGTCGATCAATCCTTGAACACTTATATGCTGGACACTGTGGGACTATTGATAGCCATGGTCCTGGCCCTCAAGAGCACTTATAGTCCTATGTCACCCAACATAACCCACCTCCAGCACACCCGTGATGAAGAAGGAATTAGTAATGATCGCCCTGGATCCGTAGAGAGGTGGTTTAATAGTTCGATATTAACAAACGTGAGAAATAAAGTGGAAGAGTTTTAAGTACATGCGAACACGGTAAAATTAAAAATTATATCAAGTTATAGCCGCCTTAAATGGAAGGGTCCTTATACATTAAGGGAAATCGACACTAAAGTAGAAAAAATTTTAAAAACTCAAAGTGTATTAAGACATATTACGGTGGTTCTCATGAAATTTTGTAATTATGTACGGTAACAGATGTTAACTAAGCTTATGGTGATCATTTTGTGATATATACAAATCTATGTTGTACATCTGAAACTAATATATCAATTATTACCTTAATAACAAATCAAGGTGAAAGTTCACAAGTAATATAAAGCTTGAGGTGTTTTTTAAAGATTTTATTTATTTGAGAGAGAGGAAGAGAGCATGAGTTGGGGGTGGGGTGGGGTGCAGGCAGAGGGAGAAGCAGCCTCTGCACTGAGCCTGACACAGGGCTGGATTCCAGGACCTTGAGATCATGACCCGAGCCAAATGCAGAGGCTTAACAGACTGAGCCACCCAAGTGCCCCCCAGTGACTGTTTTATTTTTATTTATTTATTTTTTAAAGATTTTATTTATTTATTTATTTATTTATTTATTTATTTGACAGAGAGAGAGAGAGAGACAGCCAGCGAGAGAGGGAACACAAGCAGGGGGAGTGGGAGAGGAAGAAGCAGGTTTCCCGCTAAGTGGGGAGCCAGATGTGGGGCTTGATCCCAGGGACCTGAGATCCAAAGGTAGATGCTTAACGACTGAGCCACCCAGCCACCCAGCCACCCAGCCCCCCCCCCCAGTGACTGTTTTAATTCAAGTAAGTGGAAGAAAGGAATTAAGAGGACTATTCCTACAGATGGAAACTGGAAGAAAACGTAAAGCATATGAAGTTTGTAGATTAAAACTTGATAGATTCTTTGTTAGTTCAGATAGATTTTTTGCTTAAACTCTAAGTTTCTATAGGTCCTGGCCATAAAACAAAATATAATCTTTAATGAGATTAAAACAAGGTTAAGTGAAATAAAGCCTACTTTTGGTTAAATTTTATAATTTTATGTGGAATACCTCCAAAATCTTCAAAACCTTTTGCTTAGAATGGAGAAGAACACATGAAAAAGCAATGGACGTTACCAAGGAAAAAAGGGATGTAAATAATCAGCACAGTATTATGTAGATTTATTGTGGAATTAACTCCAAATTAGCCTAAAAATTTTTACGAAGTGCTCATAATTCTACATTTTTTTGTCTACCTTTTTTTTTTTTTACAGTATTTTAGGTTATATTTTAAATAACTATTTATACATACTGGATATTCTGACTAAAATATTTCAGGTTTGTTTTTTTGAGAGAGAGTGCAGGTGCAGAAGCAGGGAGGGGGTGAGGGGGTAGAGGGGAGGGACAGAGGGAGAGAGAGAATCTCAAGCAAGTTCCATAGTCCGTGCGGAGCCTGACATGGGGCTCAATGCCACAACCCTGAGATCATGACCTGAGCCAAAATCGAGAGTCAGCCACTTAACTGACCAAGTCACCCAGGTGCCCCTCAGTTCTTAAATATCTGATTATTACCTATCCAAGAATAAAGCCAACCCTCTAAAATATATATCATTTCTATTTCTTTAATGGGGTGGCTTGCCTATCTCTATTCTGCTTTTCAGACAACAACTTAAGGGGTTTAAAAAGATGTTAAAATTAGGAACCTGTCATTTATTATGATTAGTTACCATCACGGATAAAAAACTCACAGCTCATAAAGTAACAGCCAAACTGGTATACGTTCCATCAAAAGAAATTTGGACTCCATGGAAACCTTGAGTCTTCTTGAAGGAATAGGATTAGAATAGAGGATATGCCAGCATTTTCCACAAATACAACATTAGCCATCCCTTTGCATTTTGGAACATATTATGAAAATTCAGAAAAAAAATTCTAGGGAGCCTGGTGGGATTTTCTCCAGGCTGAGCGGACTATCAGAGAAATACTTCTCAGCTCCATTTTACTACTTTCTGCTTCATTCAAAGACTTTGCATAAGTTTAATACCTATTTTGAGTAACTTATGTTACTGTTTAAAATAACTTTTCCTTCCAGGCAAGAAGAACGAACAGCTCTGGGGATTCATGGGTGTTGAAAGGAGGGGATCTAATGGCCAATCAATAGGGTAGTGACTACTGAACGGTGAACATGGAAAGTTCTGAAACAGCATCAGTATATTGAATGTTCTGTAAGATTATTCATGCACACACACTAAGGATGATAAATGTCGGGTCAAGCTTTCTTTTCTCAAGCAGTTATGTTACTGATTTGAAACTTGTAAAGAGCCACGTTCAGAATTACAAGGATGTTCAACTGGATCAAACTTGACTGTGTCTGAAAATTTTAGACATATTTCAACTGATTTAAATAATTAGCTTCTCCTATAAAATGAGCCCAAGTATTAAAAATGTGCCTTGAAGCTATGTATGGACCCAAATACTGATTGAATCTAATGGACTCAAGTCCCATAAAAAGTAATCTTGACTACTCTTCCTCCATTTATGCGTTTAAACACAGAGAAGTTTGTGAGGCTGCTGATATCCATCCTAAGGCACATTCTATAGATAAACAGAAGACTCTGTTCACTGGATCTCTTCATTCAGAGCCTTTCATGAGCTGTGAATTCCTTCTAAAAGCACCTATCAGCATGAATAAACTGATAAAAGCAAATGTGTGAAATGCCTTTCACTTAACTAACAGGCATGACTCCAAATTCTGGAACTCCCACTGCTTTCTCTGAAACCCTAACCCAGGATGATAGGAAACATGAATTGATGGAAAGTCCTTCACTAAGGTCACAAGATCTTTGGTTATTGTGAAGTGATAGCTAATGGAAAGCTTTGTCAGGCATAATCTGTTCCTATACAGTCTTTGGGATTATCTCTTGTGGCTGTGATATTTCATTTTTGTACAGAAAGTCAGATTAATAAATCTGCTCGGCTTTCCTAATTTATTCTTTCGCTCATTCATTCATTCAGTAGCTGCCACCCTAGAACATAAGGAGGTGATCAGTTATGCCTTCAAAGTCCAGTGAAGACATCATGCCCAGAGCCAGATTTACTTTAAAAAAAAAGAAAAAAAAAGGTAGGAAAAGCCTATAGAACTGTAGCGTGATCTGGGCAAATTCACAACAATTCATTCTCAACTGATGGGTCGAGAAGACAAAAATAATAGTAAAGACATAGGAAACCTATAAAAGATAAAAATCTTATCACAGTGATTTTCCCCAGAATGTCTCACAGAGAACTCACACTTTTCTCAAGCGTATGTGGAATTTTTAATTGTCACATACTAGTTCGTAAGTCAAAACTTTGAAAGGATTCAGATCACAAAGAAAACTAACGTAATAAAAACAAGAAGTTTTAAAAATCCCTCTGTTTGGAAAATCTGAGACACCTCTAAATTGATAGGAACAATGGAGATGAAAAAGTGTTTATAACCAACAATCAAAACACGTAACATTTGCAAGGTTCAGCAAGATAGTATTTCAAAGAACATTAGACTTTAAATGACTACAACAGAAATGATAGGACAGATATCTCAACAAGTTAGAAACCATGCAACAGAATCAATCTAAACATTTTAAGAAAGTGAGATAATGCAGAATAAGAAACATGCAATATAGAATTGACAAAAACAAAATTGGCTCTTCAAGAAACTAATAAAACAGCCCATCTTCGGGTAAGAACGGCAGCTATTGTCATAAAGAAGGCAGAAATATTCCACTCTATGAAAGAAGGGAAGATACACTCAGACTAAAAGGAGAATATTATGAACAAATCTAGATTTTTCTAATAACTTGTCTATTTTCCAATTTGTTGATATAATTTTCAAAACAGGTTCAAGGAGAAATAGAAAGTCCAAAGAGTTCTAATGTTTTAAAAAGAGACTTCCAAAGTAGTTTAAAAACTTTCCAGGAGAAGAACCGTTGGCCCAGATGGTTTTCTAGGACTTTTCCAAACTATTCCACTTTTCTATGAACTCCTCAGAAAATAGAAAAAGGAGAATCACTCTTCAATGTGTACCCTGAGGCTTGTATAACATTGATCCCAGAGCAGACAGAACACAGCATGGCAGGACATCAGGAGATTAGAACGATCTCACACAGCAACCTTAAAGCAAAATTCCTAAATGATGTATTAGCAAACCAAATTGAGTCATGAAATCTCTCTCTCTCTCTCTCACACACACACACACACACACACACACACACCCCCAAGCTGATTTTACACTGGGAAGAGAGAGAACTTGAAATAACAAAAACTTGTAGGTATAGGTCTCCACATCAAAAGATCAAAGAGCCACATATTCATTTCAATAGATGCAGAAAATGTATTTGATGACATCCATTCGGGATACAAAAACGTTACCCAAAGAAATGAGAGTCCTTGATAATATTGAAAAACCTAGAACAAATGTAATTCCTAATGATAAATATTTTGAAGCATTCTTTAAAAATTGATCTCTAATAAAAATTAAGACTTCTGTACATCAGAAGTACAGGAAAAGTATGGAAGACAAAAGAGAGAAGATACAACACATATAATCAAAACAATAGTTTCTCAAATCCTATAGTAGTGGACATGAACAGTCAGCCCTTCGAATAGCCCAAAAGCATGTGGAGAGATTCCCCACCTCCTGAGCAGTCACTGAGATGTAAATTAAGACAAGATACTGCTTTATACTCCTTAGATTGCAGAATTCATGAAGTCTGGCAGTATTAAGTTTGGGTATAGGAGTCAAAGGCAATACCAGTCGTGTTGATGGAAGGAGACTTCAGCACGACCACCTTGGAATAGGATTGGACATGAACATTCACTGATCCTACAATCCAGTAAGTTCCCGTGTGTATGTACAACCTAGAGAAATTCTTGCTTGTGTGCAGAACAGAAAGGTACGCAGCTCTTCTTTGTGATCACAAATAACCACAAGGAGAACACAATCCAAATGGTTTTCAACGACACCACGGATAAACGGGAGTATAGTCACATCGTATGAAGTATTAAATAAAAAGTTATTTACCATTATTTTTCTCTCCCTGGAAGTACTAGCCCTGACCTGTAGGTGCAGAAGAATGAAGATGTTCCTCCCAAAACCCTGAACCTCGCTCAAAGTGTGAGCCACGAGCAGCAGCACAGGATCAGCAGGGAACTTCGAAAAATGCAGACCTCTGGCCCCATCTCAGACCTACCGGGTCATGGTCTGTATTTTAACAAGACTTACACGCACATTAAAATTGGACAAGGATTGCCCTACCGTAGCATTCACTACTCAGTAGAGTGCCAGCTAGACCCTCTATTGCATCCAAGTATTTTCAGCAATTCGAGCGTTATTCATTCCAACACGCATGAACGTAGGAATCACTCCTTGGGCTCCTACCCTGGGCCAGCTGCTTTATTATGCTAGGGATACAAATACTCAAGGAGCTCACAGACTTCTGCATTTATACACACTTCCTTGCACAAGTTATGTAACCCTACAAGACCAAACTGAATTTTTTCATGCTGTTCCTAATGTTACAGCAATTTTATATAATTATGTACATAATCATTTTATTCTCCTCTTGTGTTTTAACGTATCCTTGTGATGAGTCATGATCATGGCTCCTTCTAGTGACACAAAAGATGTTTTAATACTAAGTGTTTGTGTCCTACCACATTCCAAGAAATGTAAGAGCTTAGACCACCTAAAAACTCGGGTTACCTTTCACACGTTAGCTTGGAACAGGGCAGAGTCTCCTTCTATCTGTTAGGCTGCACTCCATCACTTGGAGTTGCTTTCAGGAGGACAAGTTTGGACATTAATTGAGGGACATTTCCAAAGGGGCCAGTAATAGTCCCCATATAAATTCTCCTGTACTATAGAATGCCTCTTTTCCCATCCTGAAATGATTTCATGATTTTCTATACTTGCATATGTAATATTCTTAAAAGTGTGTGAAATGTTTACATTCAATGTAGGAACACGGTAGCTGGGGCAGTTACAAATCCAGACTGATACAGGCATGTTACCTTAGACTCAGATCCCGTGACTGCTGTTGCCATCCCGCACTTGGGTGGCGAATAGCTCCTGGTAAAGTTGAAGACCAAAAAATACAAACATACCTCCATTTACATTAAGACCTGTATTCCTAGGGAACCCACCATACATATTAAAGCCTCATCAAAAATAAAGCCTAAAACAGTTAACTTCTAGGCTTAAATCATTTTCAATTTTCTTTTCCTTAACCTGGAAGATTATCCTGTAACACATTAGAAATCCACAAAACTCAGGATAATTGTGTGTGCTAGCATAGGGATCAGACCTTTGCAAGATGTCTCAGATTTTTGGCCTCCGTTCAATCACGGTCCCCAGCTCATGGTGACAAAAATTGCCCCCGCAAATTTCCCCAGAAGAGAAATCCTCCAGGAGGCAGTACTGCCCCGTTGAGATGGCTGTGTTAACCAGGCTTCCTGGGGAAGTCACCCACATTGACCCCCACATTGCCTTTGAGAGAGGCCAATAAACCGACTGTCCCTGCGCCTGGAATGTTATAAACGGACATTCACCTCCATTGCTCTAGCATCCTGTTCTCCAAGCATGTCAGTGTTCCTCCCAGCAAGCAAGGGCCAATTATTAAATAGAGAAATTTTGCAAGCCAGTTGAAGTCCTGTTAGTAGTTTAAATCAACCATGATGGGAATATTTATACAACAGAAATTGGCAAATGCTACAAATCAGGGCTCATTTTGTGGAGAAAGGGACCAGTTGGTAAATATTTAACAGATTTTATATGAAGGACCTTTGGCAGTTTCCTCTTATTCTCGGTTTTATGTTCAAGTTCCCTTCCTTGTATGAGCACATGGAGTCTCTATTGACTGATAATGTTGAAGGATATTACCGCTGTACAATCCACATTATTTCTCCGATAAATCATGTGGAGGCCTTCTTGGCCTTTGCGATTGAAAAAATTACCCTAATGTCAAGGTGCGAAAATTGCCTGTTCGCTTTCTTTTTAAGGCATTCATGAAAATCTGCTTGTTACAAAAAACAGGCATAGGGTTCCAGTCTTGTAAAAAAGAGCCTTTTTTTAATCTGTAAGTAGGGATGAGGCATTTGGGTAAAGGTAGAACTTTAAAGTGTGGGGGTAGGTTGGATAAAAATGGCGAGGCTGGAATAATTTCGGCTCTAGGCTGAGCCCTCCGTGCTGGGTACAAGAGCCCGGCGGTTGGCAGGCAGAGGGCCCAAGCTCACGGAGCTGCTCAGACAGACCATGGGACTTGGAACCCGCAGAGCTAACAGCGCAGAGGCTGTAAATTTGGCTCAGAGACTCGGAGACTCCTTGAGATTATGCCCAGAAATCAGCACTCGGAGAATGGGGTGCCCAGACTATACTTCCCCGTACCTTGAACCCTGGAATTGCCTTGACTAGGGGTGGCAGAGAGGCCCCTCCCAAAGGTGGGGTAGGCAGTAAAACAGGCAAGAGAGAAAAAGAGGAAAGACAAGACTGTGGCTACCTCGTGGGGAAAGCAGCTGCCTGAAGACACTTCTTGGGGCTCCTGGAAATAACCAGAAATTACTTTTAAAAAAAGTAAAACCACTAAAATAGATGGCAACTGCTAATTCAGCAAACATCTGGGTTACCCTTCAACAGGGAACACCCTTTGTTAGAACCACTGATATCCAGCTGACACTGGCAGTTACTGTTCAGTTAGTGGCTCCCTAACTTTCAGGGACGTAGTGGTCTCTTGGGGAAATTTTTGAAGATGCAGAAACCCAGATTCCAGAGCTCAACCCCAAGATTATCAAGCAGTCACCGGGGGTATGGGGGCGTTGCAAAGCTGCATTTTTAATGGCCACTCCTTTGATACAGATTGTTTCAAGCGTACTGGGTAACCCTTTGTTTTTATTTCTGAGCCAAGAAAAGTTGCTTCTATCGATGAAGAAATTCACCTTCCTGTGACCCAGTCAGTTGTGTACATTAATTCACATACTTCCCAATTGCTTTTCTCTTTCCGAAGAATTCTTAATCTTTCTGAAGAACAGCCTTTAAGACTACAGTATTTTAAACCTTTAAAATCTCACTTAATCAAAGGGCAGTATCACACCATAGGAGGGACTAGCATAGTTTCAATCAACAAAATGTTACAAATTACTTCCATTTGTAATCAGTAAACTGACATATCTATTATAGCCAGATTAGCTAATGAGGAATATAATGACCTAAATTCTTCACTATTTTGAAGGGCATATTAATTCAGGTAGAATAGAACGTGACAAAGATGATCCAAGCATGTGTCCCATGCCGCTTGCCTTCGTCTTGCACCCAAAACCCACAAACCTGACCTTCAAATTTTGTCTACACAACAGTGACCTAATCCAATGAAAATGTCCAAAAACATGATTTCTTTTTTAACCTAGAACTGAGCAATTTGTCTGGTCATTCATTCCCTCACTGCATAGACCGTTCCCAGCACAGTTTCAAAACAATAATGGCAGATTTAGAGTAATGAAGTATTGTGTTCGCTATTGAACTTACAACACAGAACAAAATACACCAAATGTCCAAAAAAAAAAAAGAAAAAGATCCTTCAATATCAAATTTCTGAGGTCTTGATTCTCAATTCTGCTTTTTAATTCCCCATATCTAGTTATTTCCAAGAAAAGCAGATTTTTCTCCCCCCACCCCCCCCACCCAACTTCATTTCAGGCAGATGCATTTCCCAGTTAGTTAAATGTATGAAGGAACCACATCCTTGATCAAATGGACAATTACATGAAAGGAATAGTGTGTGATTTGTGGTAGAACAGCTTCAAAGGGCACTAGGCCATTTTCCTAACTGAAATGTCAGTAGATTACTAGGCCATCATGATGATTACCCAGGGTACAAACTAAGTGACATTGGAACTTGTGGCTAGAATTCCAATATTTTCCTGCCTTGAAGCCTCGTGACAAAACCATATTTTATAATTCTGCTAGAATCATACTTTGGGACTACCTAAAAAAATATTAGGACTATACCAGCGAAGCCTAACATTTGAATGCTTAGATTAAAAATTGTGGTCATTGGGGCGCCTGGGTAGCACAGCGGTTAAGCATCTGCCTTCGGCTCAGGGCGTGATCCCAGAGTTACGGGATCGAGCCCCACATCAGGCTCCTCCGCTATGAGCCTGCTTCTTCCTCTCCCACTCCCCCTGCTTGTGTTCCCTCTCTTGCTGGCTGTCTCTATCTCTGTCAAATAAATAAATAAAATCTTAAAAAAAAAANGAGGCCAATAAACCGACTGTCCCTGCGCCTGGAATGTTATAAACGGACATTCACCTCCATTGCTCTAGCATCCTGTTCTCCAAGCATGTCAGTGTTCCTCCCAGCAAGCAAGGGCCAATTATTAAATAGAGAAATTTTGCAAGCCAGTTGAAGTCCTGTTAGTAGTTTAAATCAACCATGATGGGAATATTTATACAACAGAAATTGGCAAATGCTACAAATCAGGGCTCATTTTGTGGAGAAAGGGACCAGTTGGTAAATATTTAACAGATTTTATATGAAGGACCTTTGGCAGTTTCCTCTTATTCTCGGTTTTATGTTCAAGTTCCCTTCCTTGTATGAGCACATGGAGTCTCTATTGACTGATAATGTTGAAGGATATTACCGCTGTACAATCCACATTATTTCTCCGATAAATCATGTGGAGGCCTTCTTGGCCTTTGCGATTGAAAAAATTACCCTAATGTCAAGGTGCGAAAATTGCCTGTTCGCTTTCTTTTTAAGGCATTCATGAAAATCTGCTTGTTACAAAAAACAGGCATAGGGTTCCAGTCTTGTAAAAAAGAGCCTTTTTTTAATCTGTAAGTAGGGATGAGGCATTTGGGTAAAGGTAGAACTTTTAAAAGTGTGGGGGTAGGTTGGATAAAAATGGCGAGGCTGGAATAATTTCGGCTCTAGGCTGAGCCCTCCGTGCTGGGTACAAGAGCCCGGCGGTTGGCAGGCAGAGGGCCCAAGCTCACGGAGCTGCTCAGACAGACCATGGGACTTGGAACCCGCAGAGCTAACAGCGCAGAGGCTGTAAATTTGGCTCAGAGACTCGGAGACTCCTTGAGATTATGCCCAGAAATCAGCACTCGGAGAATGGGGTGCCCAGACTATACTTCCCCGTACCTTGAACCCTGGAATTGCCTTGACTAGGGGTGGCAGAGAGGCCCCTCCCAAAGGTGGGGTAGGCAGTAAAACAGGCAAGAGAGAAAAAGAGGAAAGACAAGACTGTGGCTACCTCGTGGGGAAAGCAGCTGCCTGAAGACACTTCTTGGGGCTCCTGGAAATAACCAGAAATTACTTTTAAAAAAAGTAAAACCACTAAAATAGATGGCAACTGCTAATTCAGCAAACATCTGGGTTACCCTTCAACAGGGAACACCCTTTGTTAGAACCACTGATATCCAGCTGACACTGGCAGTTACTGTTCAGTTAGTGGCTCCCTAACTTTCAGGGACATAGTGGTCTCTTGGGGAAATTTTTGAAGATGCAGAAACCCAGATTCCAGAGCTCAACCCCAAGATTATCAAGCAGTCACCGGGGGTATGGGGGCGTTGCAAAGCTGCATTTTTAATGGCCACTCCTTTGATACAGATTGTTTCAAGCGTACTGGGTAACCCTTTGTTTTTATTTCTGAGCCAAGAAAAGTTGCTTCTAT
Source organism: Ailuropoda melanoleuca (assembly GCF_002007445.2). Classification (NCBI taxonomy): domain Eukaryota; kingdom Metazoa; phylum Chordata; class Mammalia; order Carnivora; family Ursidae; genus Ailuropoda; species Ailuropoda melanoleuca. Next base: position 135,156,900 of record NC_048224.1, read on the forward strand.
CGATGAAGAAATTCACCTTCCTGTGACCCAGTCAGTTGTGTACATTAATTCACATACTTCCCAATTGCTTTTCTCTTTCCGAAGAATTCTTAATCTTTCTGAAGAACAGCCTTTAAGACTACAGTATTTTAAACCTTTAAAATCTCACTTAATCAAAGGGCAGTATCACACCATAGGAGGGACTAGCATAGTTTCAATCAACAAAATGTTACAAATTACTTCCATTTGTAATCAGTAAACTGACATATCTATTATAGCCAGATTAGCTAATGAGGAATATAATGACCTAAATTCTTCACTATTTTGAAGGGCATATTAATTCAGGTAGAATAGAACGTGACAAAGATGATCCAAGCATGTGTCCCATGCCGCTTGCCTTCGTCTTGCACCCAAAACCCACAAACCTGACCTTCAAATTTTGTCTACACAACAGTGACCTAATCCAATGAAAATGTCCAAAAACATGATTTCTTTTTTAACCTAGAACTGAGCAATTTGTCTGGTCATTCATTCCCTCACTGCATAGACCGTTCCCAGCACAGTTTCAAAACAATAATGGCAGATTTAGAGTAATGAAGTATTGTGTTCGCTATTGAACTTACAACACAGAACAAAATACACCAAATGTCCAAAAAAAAAAAAGAAAAAGATCCTTCAATATCAAATTTCTGAGGTCTTGATTCTCAATTCTGCTTTTTAATTCCCCATATCTAGTTATTTCCAAGAAAAGCAGATTTTTCTCCCCCCACCCCCCCCACCCAACTTCATTTCAGGCAGATGCATTTCCCAGTTAGTTAAATGTATGAAGGAACCACATCCTTGATCAAATGGACAATTACATGAAAGGAATAGTGTGTGATTTGTGGTAGAACAGCTTCAAAGGGCACTAGGCCATTTTCCTAACTGAAATGTCAGTAGATTACTAGGCCATCATGATGATTACCCAGGGTACAAACTAAGTGACATTGGAACTTGTGGCTAGAATTCCAATATTTTCCTGCCTTGAAGCCTCGTGACAAAACCATATTTTATAATTCTGCTAGAATCATACTTTGGGACTACCTAAAAAAATATTAGGACTATACCAGCGAAGCCTAACATTTGAATGCTTAGATTAAAAATTGTGGTCATTGGGGCGCCTGGGTAGCACAGCGGTTAAGCATCTGCCTTCGGCTCAGGGCGTGATCCCAGAGTTACGGGATCGAGCCCCACATCAGGCTCCTCCGCTATGAGCCTGCTTCTTCCTCTCCCACTCCCCCTGCTTGTGTTCCCTCTCTTGCTGGCTGTCTCTATCTCTGTCAAATAAATAAATAAAATCTTAAAAAAAAAATTGTGGTCATTAACTAAAACAGTCAATCCATCCATTACTGACTAGTTTCCTAAATAAACAGGAATCGTTCAGATATATTTATTCATCTACACTGAACATAGTTACAGATCATAACTCAGTTAAAAGTACAATCATACAAGCTATGTTCACACAACATAGACAATTATGTACCGGACCTACAGGGTAGTAGGTACGGTTATGCGAGTTTGCAGAGACAAAGGCAAGGAAATGGTCTCATGCAATTAACATGGTGTTCAACCAGTGGCCCTTGTGATCCCCACCCAGAGGATGCTGTGGATGGGGCAGCCCAGGAAACCGTAAGAGAACAGACACATCCTTCTGATGTGTTACGAGGTCATTAGCTCTGAAGACAATTAGCTCTGGGCTACCCAATGACAGACTTGCCACATGTGAGGAATCAGTGCCATACTTCTGATTCGAGGTTTATATTAAGTTATAATACAAACAGTAATGTGATAGGATCCTCGGCAAGGTCTCTTTCTAAACCAAAAAGCAGCACTTAGACACTGCTTTTAATAATGCTTTTTTCAAAGAAGGATGCACATAGACACAAATTATGACAATATTAAAGATTTTCTTCCCTTGTAAATGTAAATGGTACAACTAAGAGGTTTTTTTATTGATATTTTCATACAGTATTTTTCCTCTTTACCATACCCCATTAGCCTGGGGAAAATTTTATGAAGAGTAGAAAAACAAAGAGAAAAGCTAAATTAAGAGGGTAACAGCCTGCCAGGTTTCATATTAACAAAAACAGTAAAGCATTTTCCTAGAAAAGTATAGTAGATTCATTTGGTATTTTCCTCATCCCAGGAGAAGGAATAGCATTTTCTCAGGGGCATATTATAATAGCAACGTGTACAAAATTAACTTGACCATAGCACGAGATCTCTCTAGACTGAACTGTTGACTATTTTGCTGAAATTTGTCTAAGTGATGTTCTTTAAGTTTTTCTAGTCTAAGTTTTTTTTCTTGACATGAAACAAAAGTTTCCAAGAATCATTTCACAGTCCCAGTGCACCGGGGATATCCAAAGATGGAAGTCAACAGTCCCCACTTCCTGGGGGCTCGCCAACTTGGGGGGGGGAGGGGACGACACAGATGCCCATACAACTGCCAAGGACAGGGAGATAACAGAAGGGGCTTGGGAGAAACAGATCATGTTTCTGGAAATATTTCTGCCATAGAGCATCAGAAACCTTTACATTTGGGGGCGCCTGGGTGGCACAGCATTTAAGCGTCTGCCTTCGGCTCAGGGCGTGATCCCGGTGTTATGGGATCGAGCCCCACATCAGGCTCCTCCGCTATGAGCCTACTTCTTCCTCTCCCACTCCCGCTGCTTGTGTTCCCTCTCTCACTGGCTGTCTTTATCTCTGTCAAATAAATGAATAAAAAATCTTAAAAAAAAAAAAAAAGAAACCTTTGCATTTGAATGTGTCCTAAAAGGGAAAGGAAGATTTCACCAAATTATGGTACCTGAAGAGAACTTCCTAGTCAAAGGAAACAAGAGGAAGAAAGGCACAGAAGTGCAGCAAAACGGGAGGGTTGGGATACATTAGGAAGTAAGAGTATAAACGATGAGGAAAAAGATCTTAGAATCCTTGATGGCAACAGGTCATAGAGATCCCTAAAACCACATTTAGAAGTTGGAAATCTATCTTGTAGATTATGCAAAGGCCTGGTCTATGGGACAGTGAGGAATTATATGGAGAAAATGGAATGGATAAGTTCCATTTCCTGGCATGAAGCAAGGGCTGGAGTAAGAGTTGGGAGAAGGTGCAGGGAGGGAGGTGATGGGCTGCGTTGCTCAGGGATGTCCTAAGACTCGAGGACAGGTAGAGCTCACAGTGGTATCAGGGTGTCTGTTGAAAATGATCATTTAAAAAAAAAAAAAAAAAAGGAAGGAACTTCAATGTTTTGGTTTTCAACCACCTGTCCCTATCCCCAAATAACATATCAAGTAAGTCTTTTCCTTTTATCAGTGTCAAGATAACATCAATCAATAAGTATGTATCTGAGGGGGAAAAAAACTTTCCTAAAAGTACTGAAATGAGGGTTCACCAGAGCGGAGGAGACCAAATAGGAAGTGTGGCAACAGAAAGGGGAAGAAGGTTTGTAATATATTTTGCATGTGTCATTCCACTCGGTGACCGACAGTAGAGGAGAGAGGACAGTGAGGACTCAACAGTGACTGAGGGTCCTCACTTGGTGACCAGGTATAAAGCTACATTCATAGGTGCCCATAGAACAGAAACCCAATTCTAACAATTCGCTTGAAGTTACATAGAGATGGCATCAATAACTGTATTAGCATACCTTCAAAAGTACTATTATTTTTCCCTAGAGACAAGAGTTCAGTCCCGTAACGTACATTATCTCCCGCTATGTACCTCCCACGTGTCCTCCATTGCTCTATGCATACAGGCCCATCCCCGATGTGGCCTACAGAATGTGAATAGTCTTGGTCCCATTCCTCTCGCCCCACCACCCTGCCCCTTCCTCACTCAATGCCAGCATTGTTAATCTTGTCAGCTTTTCAGAATCGCTTTGCCGACTCCTCTGCCATAAACTCACCAGCACAGTCTACCGCAGACATTTCACCTGGCCGCTGTGAACATGAACTCATCCTTTTGCTCCTCATTTGATCACTTTCTTAGCAAGTGCTTCCTTGACCGCCCTGCCAGGTTCCTTGGAAACGTGATTTCATAGAACTGCATTCCTCTCTTTGGAAGCAGCTTTGATGGTCTGTAGCCGTGCATTCCACACTGATGTTACACAGCGTTAGACTAAACCCGGCGAGAACCGAGCTGCTTCCGTGGGGCTGTCCAGTCGGTCCCCCCAGCAGGTAACACAGTAGACTCAATACAACTCTTGAGTCAATAGTGACTCAGTGAAAAAAAACAGAGTATCACCTGTTGACATGAGGTTAGCCTTGCCATTTGGGGACAAACTTCCCCCCCCCACTCAACTTCCTTCCACCATACTAGACCAAGAAAGTGACACTGGCTCCTTCCTGTCCTGACCGAGGCTTGGCTGTGTTACAAGAGACACTTTGGTAGCTGTCACCAGTTGCTGTCTCTGCTATATCCAGAAGGGACAGTGCCAGCTTCGGGATGCCAGCTCTGATTCAGTTCTTTTTATTCTGGGTTTCCCTCTGATAGGGGAAGGGGGTTTGCTGGTTCATTCTACCACTGTGGGAAGTGAAAATAAATACAGTTTTAATTTATTAGAAACCGCGTCTACCAAATAGGACTTAGAACTCTGCAACATTGTCTCATTATAACAGAACAAGGCAGTTTCAAGAGAATCCATCATTCTTTCCGACTTCATTTGGCTCTTACCGTGACCACACAGGTTTTCAAAACTCCAGCATTCTGGTTTCCAAAACTCACTTGGAACTCCATCAGAGCCCTCCCCTCCCAGCGGCTCCAACTCGCAGTTTGAGAATTAAGGCATGAAACACATGGAAATACAATGTTCCAATCCATCTAATTAATGCATTAAGTCCCTCATTTGCATAGTACAAATTTCCCTTTATGCTCTCAGTTGCTTGGCAATTGCTTGCCTCAAGAAAATATATTAGAAGTTAAGCAGCTTAACAATAAGAGAAACAAAGACATCAGCCCTATTTCCAAAAGCATATTTCAGAAGGGAAAGGGAAAATCCATCATGTAAAGGGATTTCAAATCCTAAAGTGGCTGAACCATTCAATTTTGAGAAACAATTTAACCATAGTAAGTACAGTACATATCACTCTGGCAGGCAGGAGGGGTGTCAATTAAAGTCTGTGGAGCAGATGCTATGAGCAAACCTCATACCATCTCCGCAAATGCATCTTTGCTATAAAGGGCACAGAGAGATTGAAAGCCCCCCTCTGACTTTACTAGAGGACAAACAGATCAGACTCCAGAGTCACATTATCCTAAGAGTGGCACTCATATTAGAACCAAAATGCTCCCAAATAGAGGGAAGATTTTAAACCAAACTTATAACACCCTGAACCAACAAAGTGCTATAAACCATACTGAATCGTTGGCAAGAGGCAGATGGAGCTCCAACTTTGATCCTGAATTAATCCCAGCTTGTGTAAAATTGCCATGTGCTCCCCAGGCTTCTAGGGAGGGGCGTGGCGAGGCAGAGGTCGGCTGCGCATGCTCTTCCAGGACCGCAGACACTCGACTGTGAGAGCGGATGTCCATCCCTGGCATCCTTCTCCACACGATGTGTGCAAGAGAGCTCCCCAGAAGTCAAGGCCGAAGGGGCAGTGTGACCTTCTCTAATTCGAATGTTAAAGAAAAATAAGCACGAAGCAGTGTGAAGATACATATTCCACGGTCTAGGATACAGGACTAGCCAGCCCAGGGAACTCCCAAAAGAACATTTCAAAATGGGGGCTTGGAAATGTTTGAGTGGGTTGAAAGGCCAGCTCAACGAACGCTCACATTCTCCCATATATTATCAAGACCCAAGAGTATGCTAATATTGCTTCTTTTGTGACGAGGTTTATAATACCTACCACTTTTAAAGCAGTGCATGAACACACACAGAAGACTTTATCAAGTTACTATGGATACTCCAACATTAGGAAGCAGGGACTTTTACTATCTTCATATTTCAGATGAGTGCACTGGGTTTCAGGACTGCAATTATTAGCTGTCCAAGATAGCAAAACAGAAAGTTCCAGAGTTGTAACAAAATGAGATTCTGGGATTCCAAATCCCATGGGAAATGGGAGAAGTTAGGATGACCTCAAGAAAAATAGACCAACGAAACCAAAACGGACGCAAAAAATTAAATAAATAAATCAAACTGGAGGAATATCAGCCTGTGGTTTCCAACCAACTGCCCTAGTTTTGAAAGCATCCAATTTGAAGCCAAGCATTTGGACGGCACCTATTTCTCTTCAACAGAAGAACGCACAGCTGTAACCCATGATGGCATCTGTCTTGTGTCTTGGGATGACTGCACGTGGCAGCTCCCCCACTTCTCAGTCAGGCAATGAGCTGTTTGTGGATCAGCTCTGTGTGAGGTCTGCCCATCCTAAGTCCCCCAGACTCTAGTTTTAGGGTCCTCAACTTCATTCTTCAGCTTTCACCCCTCAGCAGTCCCCAAGTCTTCAAGGGAGTCTCCCATGGCCTCCTCCTGATAGCCACACCCACCAATGATTTTGGGACCCCCTTAAGTTTTCCCCTGTGTATCAGCCTTTCAGGAGTCCCATAGGCTGCTACCATTGGAAGTGGTTTCCCCATCCTCTGATCAAATCCTGTCCAACACCGGATAGAAAAATCCAACCTCCCCACCCCCAAAAGCCTTCGTGCTTCCCCAGAGCAAAAGGACTCGCTACCTCTCTTGCATGCTTGTCTCCTCCCCCTCCCACCACTCTTGTTCTTCTTCCTGCCCTCTCCCCTACAGAGCTCCACATCTGAGTTTGACTAGTCACCCCTTGAAGGTCACAAATGCTACCTCCCCCACCGACGTTTCTCTGAACTGGCCCTTGCCGTCCAGAGCCTTGATCTGGAGTTCCAGGTGCCCTTTCCATGACACTCCACATGTACTACGTTGTGTGCAGGCCAGGCAGGATGGCTTCCCGCGGTCAGATTCTTAGCCCCCCGGCCCTGCCCCCAGAGACTTGGTAGTCAGCGCACCGTGTGCAAAGCCAGTCTATGCTGGCCAACACTCAATGGCTAGCTCTTAGGGAGGGGGGCCCACAGTTTGTAGTATGGGCCAATCTGTGATGTACACACTCCCACATCACCAATTTCAAGCAGCCGACATGGTCTCCCTGAGTGCAGAACTGGAAGCGAAAGCACAGCACTGTGCGGCATTCCCATTGTACAGAATCACCTGCAACTTCACACAGAGGCAATAGTAAAGTGCGGTAAAAGAGGAAGTGATGGATGGAGCATTTTTCATCTTTTTAAAATAGAAGCTATAACTGTATAAGTTTATGTCTATTAAATGTTTATTAATGGCTCTGTTTACTGAGCAGCTGCAGATTTCCTGGAAACTTAAAAATCTGTTCTTCAGAGCAAAGGGCTCCAGCACAGAAATCCCTTTTCTACCCTCAGAGAAGCTATGTGTGACCTTGAAGAGATCACTTATGCAGCTTTAGTGCTCAACTGAAATACAGTGATATGTTAAGGTACTGACGGGATGAAACATGTCAGACCATGCCTCACGGATGGTTAGATCTCAAAAAATAAAATAAAATAAAAAGTTCCCACTCAGAAAGGTTAGCTCCATTTTTGCAAGCCCTACAGCTCGTAACTTTGTAGGGAAAATGTGCCGTTTATACATCTATTTTATTCCTTGACATCTCTTAAGTGTGTGGTTAGGGGACGAGTCAGGAAATAAGGCCCCAGGTGCAGGCGCTGCCTTTTTTGTCCCAGAGTCAGTCAGTATCCACGATGGGGACACAAATCCAAGCTGGGAGACCGCTATACTAAACTCAATGAAATTTGTTTATGGAAACCAGCGCAGCGTTCCCAGAAAAGTTTCATTTGTGTAACAGGTGGTGTTTGAGTGTAGACTTCAATTCACCATTTATCATGGCTCTTATTGGTGGTTTTACCTTGAGTCCGAAATTAGTCTTTTATATTGAAAAAACCCCTTTTTCTGTCTGTAGGGTGATTTGTAGCGCGGCCATCAGCACACGTGCCCGGAGTATATGCTTGTAAAGCAGGCGCCCTGCATCTAGGAGAGCCGGCTTGCTGTGATCTCTCCCTGTGCGGAATGAAATCTGATGCGGGGACACTTACAAAATTCGAACAAGCTATTGATTCTCAGTGAAGCTGCTGGTTGTCCAGCACAGCCAGAAGTTTCTTGCTCTAGGGGCACAGAGGCCTGAAAGCAGCCCTGGCCTTCCGTTTCAGAGCTTGGTCTGTCTTTCCATGCCCTCCATCTGTCTGTCCATCCTTGTCTGAGGGCTTGCACCTGGCAGCCTGGATTATTCCAGCTCTTATCCCAGGTCCGCTGTTGCTCTGTCAGCCGGCAGACAAGTTCAAGGTCTCTTCCCACCTGACCCGGCAGCGCTCACCCCAGCTCACCGGTCCTCCTGCCATTTCTTTCCCTTGTGCAGCCAGACTTTTAAAAGAGACTCACGAAGGCTCCTTACCTCTATTTACTCCCTCCCTCATTATCTCTACATTACAGAAAATCAGGGTTTGGGCCCCAGTGTGTCTGGAACTTTCTTCTGGTCAAGCAAGCCAATGCCTTCCCCATCACACGGCTCAGGGGCCCCCATCCGTGCTCATCCGAGCAGATTCTGTGGCAATGAACACCCTCTCTGGCTTGCCTGCCTCTCTTGTCAGTCTCCTTCCATTGAAGTTTTTATTCTAGGACTCGACTATCACCAGTTTGCAAATGACTTCCCTGTCCATGCCTCAAGCCCTCCTCTTTCCACACTCACATTTCCAGCTGTGGATTAGACGGTTTCCAAATGAAGCCTAAAAACATGCTCAAAATAGAACACAGCTGCCTTCCCTCCCCCAAAAAAACAAAATTGTTTTAACTCTATTCCACTCTTTAGCTAACGGTATCATTAACTGCCCAGGAAATTAAAGTTAAAACTCGACAGTCATCTTTGATGTATCTCTGTTTCACACCCATGCCCAATCATACAGGAAATCCTGGAAAATCCCTCTATGGAATTATCCCCATTTCTTTCTGCTCCATTGATGTATTCTGAAAAGGCTCTTCGTGTCCCACCTGAGCAATTTCAATGGGGTCCTCGAGAGCTCCCCAGTCTTTTCTGCTTCCAATCAAGCCTACAAGCCATGTTCCTGAGCACGAATCTGATTACACTCAAGGTTTTGATGACTCTCCACCAGGTATGGAGTGCAAATGCCCCACCCAGCGTGCAAATATTTAGTTGGCCTCTACCTATCTTCCAAGTATTGTTCTCCCTTCTACTCCGCTCCCCAGAACCACCTATGTTTGCCGTAACGCTCCACTCCCTGCCCCCCAAACCCCTGCTCCTCGGCTTCACCCTATGCCCAGCTGTTCCCTTTCTCTGCAGTGCTGCTCAGCGTACCTACTAGGGACCTAGCTCAAATCCCATCTTTTCCAGAACATTTCTAAATCCCCCCATTGCGATCAGTCTCTTCTTCTTTCCCTTATAAACGCTCGGTGTCCCACACCACTTTGAACTGAAATCTGTATGAATCTATAGCAGATCTTTAAAATTCACACACACACACACACACACACACACACACCTGCATATGCGCACAGTCCAGGAAAGCAGGGATCTAGATATTCTGTGCGCTTTTGTAATCACAACACCCCAGCGTTCTTCCACAAGACGAGGCACTTAAGAATTTGATGCAGGACCTTGCTAAACGTTTGCTTCTGTGCCAATCCAGATTCACCTGTCCTGATCTCCCCCACAGCCATTCAAAGCAGTCAAACCTGTATCTTCTTTTTATTTTTTTTTTTAAGAATTTTTATTTATTTATTCGACAGAGACAGAGACAGCCAGCGAGAGAGGGAACACAAGCAGGGGGAGTGGGAGAGGAAGAAGCAGGCTCATAGCAGAGGAGCCTGATGTGGGGCTCGATCCCGTAACGCCGGGATCACGCCCTGAGCCGAAGGCAGACGCTTAACCGCTGTGCCACCCAGGCGCCCCCAAACCTGTATCTTCTGTACTTTCTTTGCAGCCTTTGTCGCTTTTACCGTACTTATTTCCTATTCACGTATATTTATTTTGTGGTCATTTTACGATAAATTAGACAAAATTTAGGACTCTGCCACCCTGGCACCCGTGACATCGCCTTGAAAAGCTCATGAAACTTAAGGTCCCTCCACCCCAGGCAAAACACATAATACACGAACATTTATGTGCATTTTCAGATTCATAGACAGTCCCCCTCCCTTAAAACGTACTGACAACTAAATGCACTGACCCTTTGTGAATCCGTGAACTAGAGGGATGTTCACAGGTATGAGAACCATAAATGCAAACAAAATCCCTAAGGTCACATTAAACTGATTAAGAGGCTGATAAAAAATTAAGCAGTTAGCACAATTTGGAGATCCCCTGAATCAGGAGCTGCCGTCCTTCCAATTCTAGAATTCTTGAAAAGTCGGAAAGCAAATTTTCTTTTAAACATTTTTTTTTTATTGCAAAACAAAATTTAACTAGTATGCTATTGCAGTTTCTTAGGCTTTTCCTAAACTATCTGTGGGTAGCTAATAGTTAATATATTAGCCTCCAAATGCAGATAAAATATTTTATATCTAAAAAATGTGAATGGTGCATAGAGCATTTGACCTTTGTAAGGATATCCTTCTGAATCTGAGGGATATACTTAAAAGGAGCTGTAATAGTAATAAAAACCATTTGGATAGCCTGTGGAATACCTTATAATCTCACCAACAAATTGTAAGGTAAAAATTCTATTTAAGAAATTATATTCTATATCAAGCAAAAGCCTGAGAATCCTGCTAGACTCTTTCTGGTTTATAAAAATTTGTTCCTCAGGTTTTTTTTAATTATAGAACCTCAAGAGAGATAGGTTTTCAATCCCTCCCTCCTCCTCATTCATTCTTGGACTTACTCTTTCTACAATGTTCGTAGAAAGCTTACTTTGTGTTGACACAGTGCTTGGTTCTAGGAATAGGAGGTTAAGGAAGGTAAGTCAGCTATTTTCATGAAGCTCGTTGTCTAGCAGGTAACATAGTGTCTTAGGAGTATAATTGTAAAGAGATCACTGGAGGCAGGCTTCTGGGCTAATTTTTATGCAAAGAAGCCTCTTACAGGAAGTGGTATGGAATCCTGGAAGAAGAATCAGTCCGTGATTGGGGTTTGGGAATATGAGCAAGAATCTGTCCGTGAGCATCCTGTGGGTGATGTTAGAGAACGTAAACACTCTCTTAGAGGCAATGGGGAGCCCTGATGTTAAGGATTTTAAGCCAGGAATTCACATGAGTCAACATGTCATTTTAGAAAAGTCACCCTAACTTTGATGGAAAAAAAAGGGGGGGGGGACTGAAGGAGGTGGACAGACAGGTTAGTCCATTGCTTGAGTCCTCTCCAGGAGAGATGGTGACAATGTCAAGTGCCATGTTGGTGGAGAGCTCTGGCCTTTGGTCAGGGGGCAGGGACAGTTCTGAGGTTTGCTCATTCCATGGGATTCTCAAAGCTGATCCACAGAGTCAGCGAGAGGGATCTGGGAATGTGGCTGACCACCATCCAGGCCCCTGGTATTATTTCTTGGTGACTTAAGTACTGATGAGTTTATATGTGAGGAGATCACCAGCCCATTTGGTCCACTCTTGACCATTCCAAGTTCAAGCCATCTTCCAATGGGAGAGGTCAGAGGGCAGCCTACAAATTCATCCAGTAGCCCTTCCCAGTAGGAACCCCGAGTTACCCATCTTTGCCTCTTATAACATCCTTAATAGGCTTATCCCAGACACACCTCCCACAATCAAAAGTTTTTGATCATTCTAATCAGACGTGTTCTCTAACTCCTTCTCACTCCCACTGAACTTTGCATTCTATAAGGACCTTTACTGTTTTCCAGATAATATAGTTTAAGCTTCGAGCTATAGTTGATATACGAGAAGTTACACACATTTAATGCACATATCTTGATATACGCATCACCATGACCAAGATACTAAACATATCTGGCTTCCAAAGATTTCCTTGTGTTTGTGGGTTTGTTGCTTTTGTTCTGTGGCAAGAACACTTAACTTGAGATCTGTCCTCTTACCATGTTTCAAAGCGTACAATACCATGTTGTTAACCATTAGGTGTGTTCTCTTAAACCCAGAGAATTTTGACCTAGCGTCAGCACTTGCCAGCCCTTAGTCAACTGATGCACTTAAAAATCTAAGGGGAGAGGGAGGCCGGTGGGGGTGGGGGGTGCAGCATCCAATCTCACTTTTAAAACAGCCTAGATCCCTTCTGTTAAGTAAATATCCATAAATACCCATGAGTATTCACTCATATTCACTCACCTAATATCTTGATCCATTTATAAAATGTCATTGAATTTTAAGCATTTTTACCGCATGTTACATGCACAGTTTAATAGAATACCAAAAAATGAAAACAAACACAAAACAGCCTCGGTCCTTGCACAGAGATGAAAATCGGGATGTATGTTGGTTAGCTCAAGAGAGAATCAGAGGTTATAGAACAGCACATTGTCACACGTGGAAGAAAAACACTTAATTCCTAGTTCTGTCCCTGGGATCCTGAAGCAACGGAAAAAACAAATTGTACTCCAAGGGAAAATAGAGGTAGAAAGGTAACAGGTTCTTGCAATAACCCACAGGAGACAAAGAAGAAAGGGGATGGAAGGAAGCAAAACATCATAACAGTTATGGGTGTAATATTCACCATATGTCCCATATGTTTTCAGATTACAGCAGAGCAACTCTTCCCCACAGCCCATTTGCAGTGGACCTGACAAGTCAAGCCCACCGAAATCAAAGGCTGTAACCTACTATAAATCCTGCCGCACTAGATGGAACGAATATCTGTCAGATTTTTTTACTTAAACTTCTCTTCCTCTAAGAAAGCAGCATCTGGCTCTAAACTGCACATATAATTGAAAAATCCTTTAATAGCAGCATTAATTTTCATCATTTTGCATTCCGGCAGTCTGTGACAAGGAAACACAGTCTGCATGTGTAAGGCTGCCACACTGAGGAGCTGAGGGGGCGGGGTGGTGGGGAGGGGTTACACGGATTGGGGGTGCCGGGGGAAGAGTTCAGGGGGTACTGTGTGCCTGCAGCCCCGCCCCGAGAGCAGATCCGGTGCTGGGGACAGGTTAGGCTTAAGGCGCAAGAGTTTGATGGTTTCCCACGGAGGAGCTCATTCAAACAGAACAATGCAGGTGAAGCTTATGGAAAGCAAACTGGGCACTTCAGGAGCTAACCCAGCAGTGGTGACAAAGGCCACGAATCCCTATCCTTGCACAGGACTGAGACAGGCTTCCAACTGCAGTTCTTAATGATCTCCTTTAACCTGAGCTCAGGGCTTCACCTTCTAAATGCCTGTCTCTTTCCACAGAAAAAGTGAAAAAGGAACCCATCAGAATCCAGGAGTCCCTCGTGCCACACAGCCCTGTCCCACCCCCGCTGGGGTAGGAGCGGGGTTCAGGGGAGGCGCCAGTCCACCTGCAAATTCGTCTATAAAATGAACGAGCCCCACAGTGACACAGCTGCGAAGGGGCAGAGTGCGGACAAGCCCGAAGCCTGGGCTTAGAGGCAGGAAAGGAAAGCAGTGTGAAGAAAGGGCCTCTTCCAGCAAGACTGGGTAAGCACAGAAAAAAGAAAAAAGTAAAAAAGTGTAAAAAGAAAAAAAAAAGCCCAGTTTTTGTTTGGCCTTCACAGTGCCCAGGGAACTTGGAGATAAAAGACCAGACTTTCCCCCCAAGAAGGCTGCGGGGCAGCACTTGTGTTTGTGAACCGCACACACCCTGGGGTGGGGATTCCTTTGCTGTTGCCATGACCAACGCCTGTCACACTGCGTCAGGAGTCCTGCCCTCGCCCGCCCTCTTCCTGCTGGCTTAAAATGGTCTCGATTTTTACTTCTTCTTTCAGGAGAGCGAGAACCTTGTTTTTTAGGGTTTCTAAGCAGGATGATCTCATGTTGAAGTCCGCTTCCCTCAGTGGCCAAGCAAATCTACATGAAGGTACACAGAGAATATTTTATTTTTGTATTCAGGGCTTTTCAGAGGTTCCTTGTTATTTTATTTAAAACTGTGTTTGGGGCATTAACTACGCATAAAAATAACTGCTTAACAAACACTGCAAAATGGAAACTAGAGTAGGTGGCCCCTGTGGTGGGGTGGGGGGAAAGAGAATTCTCTGGGACTCAAATATTTTCCTAGCTGTATTTCACAGAAGAGCTCTAATAAAAAAGAAAGAAAGTCATTTTAGAAGTAGTCTGTGGTCAGACCCTTCAACTTTAATTTTACTATGAGTGTTCGGTGACCAGTCATTATTCTACTCAAAATCTCATTAACTGACTAAAATCAGCCATGTAGACCATGTTTGGCTTTCTGCTCAATCTCAGAAACATTTTAAAGCTCCCTATGTGACCAGGTGATGACATTAGAACAGAGGCCACCTCAACCAACCTATTTCCCCTCCCCCCCCACCCATCATTGCCTTTCTATTCCTCCATTCTAGAACAGGAACCCTGTGTGACAGGGAATTTCTCCCAAAGTTCTCATGATGACTAGAGCCATCCCTGGCACATAAGAGGTGCTCAACAAATTCAAGAAGAGAAATTGAGTTATTTGTACATCAGAGGAATCCAAGTCCTAAGATAAACATAGTACAGCATCCCGGATGATTTAAGGAGAAAAACATCTGTGTTGGTTTTAGTAGGATATGAACTTGTATTTTGTTTTTCTCCCTGTGTATCAGATCCTTTCCTTCCCACCATCAAGTTGGTCGCGTGGGTTGAAACTGTTTTTTTTAAGGGCTGCACAAGGTCATATTCTAGCAAAAACCAAGCATTTTGTTTCCAAAGGTACTGAACACCCAATGCAGCGAAATATCCTTGCAACAACACAGGAAAAAATTTCTCGAGATTAGGTTCTCCGGGCTGGCTGGCAGCCAGTAGGAGAGTTCTCTGGATCAGAAATGCTGGTCAGAAGCCCAGGGGCAGAATACTGTGGATGGTTCTAGGCAGACACCATGGGTGGCCTAGCAAAGGTGCCCACACACAAAGTAGGGTACGGAGGCCCAGAATCAGCTGGGGCTGTCCAGGGCACAATGACCCTCAGGATAGGGAGCAAAATCTGATACAAACATGGTCTCCCACTTCCAACACTTCTACTCTCAAGCTCTCCTTGACACATTCTCTATCCAAATGGCTTTACAGAAGTGCATCTTTAAGACACCTTTTCTTTTCTGCTTTTTACTTTCCACCCAAGAAGATGATCGGGGAAACTTTCTGTCCCACACATGTCAGCAGTGGACAAGACAGACAGGTTCGGTATATATCAGTATAGATATTTCTTTCTTCTTACAACAAACCACAATATAGGTCAGAGTGGAGAAACAGGCGTACCTTGAGCAAGAAGCAGAGGGAAAGGTAAGACATGGCCACAGGCAAAGAGAATATTAAAAGTAACAGAAAACCAAGTTTAAAATGGCAGAATGGCTGGTCACTGCTCTGATTGGGGGGTGCCAGGCTGTAACCGAAAGGCAAGGACACCACCTTAAAACACCAGGACGGCCCCACCATGCACAGCAGGCCAGGTATGAGTTATCCCCCCTACTCACCGCCTCCAACAAAACCAAAAAGCACATGTCCTATCAGTGGTAAGGAACTGCTTCCCGCATTTTACCACAGCACTTCCATGGTCTTTCCATCAGCCCACGTGTTGACTTTGCCTGTCTTCAGCCTTACTGCCATCTTAAACTTGCTTTTCTTAGTCTGATGCAATCAGACCACAGGAGGAGGAAAGGGGAAGATGCTTTCAGATTAGTTCTTCTCCCATCATCCCCCCCCCACACCGCATGTACCACAATCCAAGTCCCTCCTCACTGTAGAGTTACTGTAACAGTTTGCACGTCAATGGCCTTTCTGCCCCTAGTGTCTGCGAATCCCTTCTTTAGACCACTGCAGAGTTCATCTAATTAAAACCCTGGATCTGTCTGTCCCTCTATCATGCAAAGAGTTTAAATGCACGGACTACTCTAAGAAACACTTCATACTATTTTGACTAACTCAAATTCCGGCTTACATTCGGTCAACAAATGATGATTGAATGGTTATTAGGCTCCAGATACGGTTTCAGGCACTGGAGATTCAGGAAGGAAAGGGGACGAAGGACCTTCCCACTGTGAGGAGTTTTGGATACTTTAGTCACATCATCACAGAGATGGAATCGGACACCAAACCCAGGAGTACTTCTGAGCTTTTGTTCATTTTTATCTCTCGCCTCCTGTTTAATACATTCAAATTCATCAATGTCCTGGGAGCACCGGGACCTTCTGGACATTATAGCAGGACATGGGGAAGCGTGAGACGTTGTGTCTGCCCCCACAGAGCGAGCAGCCACTCTGAAGGACTCCACGACAGGACCGGTCTCCCAGGACCAAAACAAATGTGATTCCGCTGGCCTGTGATTTCCATCCCTTTTTCTTACTACGATGGCCTGCTGCTCATTTTAGCAAAACCATGTCAGCTCTCCATGAGGGCAGAAGCCTTTGCCCACAACAGCATGGACACTCCTGGGCTTATTTCTAGCTCCTTCCAACACCTAAACCAGTGCCTGGCATACAGCATGTGCTCAACAGAGATTCCTGGAATAGAGGAGGGAGGGAATAAATGCTTCGCCATTCTCAAATGGTGCCACTGCAAATACAGGGAAAAAACAGAAAATACAATCATTTAATTAGGTATGAGAAAGCATACTAATACTAGATACTGGTAATGCTAGATACAATGCAAGACATAAATTTTATATGGTTTCTGTTTTCGGGAATATTGGGGTTTTATCTGTCAATATCTGTAAGCCTCAATGAGAGCTAATATTAATGGCATGCTTACTAAATAACAGCTGTTGCTCTAAACATTTTTCCTGTATGATCTAATCCTTAGGACTTCTGGCTGTAGGTATTGTTGTACCCATTTTACAGAACAGAATGCTGAGGCACGGAGCTACATACGGAATCTAAGATTAGTTACTAAGGGGAGGAGCCCGTATCGAAGCTACTTCCAGTATAATCCCAGATAACCACTGCCATAACACTGGTTCTTCCTTTGGCCCAAAATCACTTTTCAAACCCCTAGGACATGTTAGCACTTGATAGGCTGAATGAATCAGGCTGCCTGCTTTATGGGATAGCCCTTCCTAGTGGGGCAGTTTAGTTCATTGAAAAGTCTGCTAACAAAATCATGAATGTGGGGGTCTGGGAGCCTGGGCTACAAGACCTCTCTTACCTGAGAGGTCAGAGGGCTCTGGAAGAAAAGCCATAGTTAGGCTTCATTGGGGGGGGGGGCGGGGAAGTGAGTATAAAACACCATGCAGTTGACAGAGAGGTAGAAAGACATGCCAGGCCACAGGGATAGTATTTGTGAGGGCCAACAACCACAGGAACATGGGCATTTTAGAAATTTTAGAAGATTACCATTAGTTTGCTATAGCTGAGCAGAGACAGCCATGTGAAGGGATTAAACTAGAACTAAAGGCAATGGTTACACATGGACATGGTCGTAGAAATAACGGGGACTTTGTCTGGAAGCATTTTAAACAGGAGAGGGAGGTTGCCAGGGAGGCCTTTTTGAAAGGACAGTGGTGGGTGGAATGGAACTCCAGGAACAGCGACCACAAAGGACACCCAGGTGAACAGGACACAGGGGTCATAGGATCGGGAAGAGACGCCATGAATACAAGTCAGGAGGGTGACTCCTCGGACCTGCTGACTGAATTGTCCGGCCACAAAGGAAGGCGTGAGGAACACAAGGCTTCTCGCTTGAATTCTGAGTGTCTGAACGAGCGCTCATCCCTCCGAATTGGAAAATACTTTCTTGGGCTGGTGAAAGGAATTCAATGCCAGTTTTGAAGTGTTACCGTCCAGGTGCTGATGGCCTTTAGATAGTCCTAGACACTATCTCAGAGTTTACAGGTGACTTTTGAAATCAAGATCCAGATTTTGATGTCAAGACCATGTAGGTGGTCATTTGTGGATCCCAGGGCAGGCCCTTGTGCAGAGAATACTCAGGCTTTCAAAGCCCTGGCAGAGCATCAGGCGAAGCTCGGGGCGCTTCTGAGAGGGAGGTCCCCTGTGATGGGACAGACGGCAACCTCACAAAGCCAACTCTGGTGGGAAGGAAAGTGGAGACAAAAATGGCCATGTAGGGAATGCTAAAGGAGCGGAACATAACACAGCGCACGAGAGGAAAGGATGGCCGTGAACTCAAGCGCAGTTGGTCAGTAAGTATAAGTCACGCATTGGCAGAAATCTTTAGTGTCTTAAATGAGCATTTTGTCCCTTGAGACTTAGTCAAAACCTACATTATGAAGTTTATTGAATTCCAAGTCAGAACAGATATCAGACCCATTATCAGAGCCTCCCAAGGGAGTTCAATAATTTGTGCTAGAACAATAGCTGGTCTATGGAGCAAACTAAATGCTGATGCTTCCCACACAGACACGTCTGCTTATTACCCGTGAGGACCCAGGCCGGCCGACTGGCTCTCAAAGGCCCCAGGCAAGGCGTTAAGGACCTGGAGGATTTACCGCTGTCCGAGGTTTGGAACCTCAGCTTTACAAGCATCTACTCGGGGGCAGAAGCACATTTTCTGAGCTCATTAGACTGGTATAAAGCAAGAATGCCAATTTAATAATTCCAGAGAAATACAACTGCCACACACACTGAGCGGGACCAGCACATTCTGTCCCAATGGTGAAGCTGCAGGAAAAACCGAGTCGTGACCGGGGGCCTCTTCTTTGAGATACGGAGAAGAATCCCTACATGGGGACCCGATAGGGTTGTGGGCAGCTTGTCTAGGTCACAAGCCAGCTTCCTCATCAACTGTAAGAATTCCCTGTTGCAGAAGCCAGAACCCTTGAAATCGGCAGACTTACTGATGGGAAGTCGGACTATAATCAGAATGTTGTTTTGGGAACAGACTCAGAAGCAAGGGGTTAAGAGAATGGAGTATTTTAACAGCATCTGGCAAAGAGGCACCGAGGTGCCCACGCACAGAAGAGACCGTTTCTACCATCAGGACCACAACACTGGAGGCCGCTTGGCTAAGAAACTCCCTTCCATCACCATCACACCAGCGACATTTCCCAGGGGTGACTCAGTCAGTACTCCACTCTTCCCTAGAGGGAGGCTATCCATATGTGCTTGCAAGACTCCCAGAGTCCATCCCAGACTTTTGTAGTCTCTACCATAGCCTGTTGTCTCACAAACCCTTTCCTCTAGGTGTGGAAATAAATTTAACCTGGTTTAGAGGGGTACAGGCCCAGAAGCCACATAGGTTCTGTAGACGGTCTTCCTGCACACCCATACCGGGCTTCCTTTGAATGCCCAATGGTAAAACCCCACCGTTTCAGTTTATTTCCTTCCTTTCTAGGGGATGGTGGGGGTTTCCTTACTGGATCCCTTAATTTCTCAAGGCTTCAGCAATTGAGTACAGGAGTCGAGGCTCAGCCTTCTGTGCTGGATCCTGTGTTCTTCACTCTGAAATCCCTCATTTCTTCTGATTAGGTTTGCCCAAAGTTTTGTTCCATTGGCTCTTCCAACTCGCAGAGTCTCTGGCTCTGGAGGGTTCACTGAGCCGGGGCAGGCAGTAGGATTACGGGGAAGGAAAATAAAGGGAGATTCTATTTGCCTAAGAACTTACCGTTTTTAGATCTGCCTCCTTAAGTTCTGGTTTAGATATGAACCCAACTGTTGGTGTTTTTGAATTTTGACTCTTATTTTAAGTTAAAGTAGAAACAACGTTCAAAGAGTGAGGAGTCGCTTGCCCTGCAGTCTCCCTTCCTGGTCCACACCAGAGGTTTCTGGAGTAGGATCTCTGGACCAACGGCAGCATCACCCAGGAACTTGCTAGAAATGCAGTCTCCTGCCCTCCCCCGCACACTGAATCAGACACTCAGGGACAGGCCCCCGCGCCCGCTTTAACAAGCCAAGGAGCCCTCCATGGCATGGGGTGCACACTCGCGTTTGAAAACCAGTGCTCTGGCCTTTGCATAGTTTACTAACCATGAAGATTTTAATAAGAATAAAATGAGGGGCGCCTGGGTGGCACAGCGGTTAAGCGTCTGCCTTCGGCTCAGGGCGTGATCCCGGCGTTATGGGATCGAGCCCCACATCGGGCTCCTCCACTATGAGCCTGCTTCTTCCTCTCCCACTCCCCCTGCTTGTGCTCCCTCTCTCGCTGGCTGTCTCTATCTCTGTCAAATAAATAAATAAATAAAATCTTTTAAAAAAAAAAAAAAAGAATAAAATGAGGGCAGTTACAGGAAATTGGCTCTTAGATGAAGTTGTGGTTATCTTTAAATATATTAGGTCAAAGCTGGTTAAGAATTTAACCAAGACAATCTGCTTATTTTCACTTAGCTAAAGAATCCCTGACCTGCATCACCTTAGGCAAAATTACTGTCTGAGGATAGTCCACGGACACTATTCGGAAAGGCTCAGAACCTTCTGATAGACAAAGTAGGCCAGTGGGTTTAAAAGAAACCTGATTAGATTGATCAAATGAGATCGTCTAATGTCCTCCGAGGCTACTTTTCGACTTCCCTGCTCTCAAACCCTTAAGTAAATATGTTGATCTCCATAATTTCACGTAAAAGCCAAGCTCCAAGCAAATGCTACGAGGTTTCCTTTTTCAGCGACAACTGAACATTTCACAGATAGGAAGACAAAGGTCCTCCGAAAATAAAAGAAATGTGAATGACATAAAAAGGAGTAATTTAATATCATGTTAACTCATTCTGTATGATACAAGGTAATGCTGCATCATGGCAAAGACACGGTGTAAAGTACTCCCATATGATTTCAGAACCATTAATAGGAGAATTCCATATTTTATAACATCAACAAACCAGACGATCCTCACCCACTTAAAGCAGAGAACAGTGAAAAGAACAAATGTCTCGTGAAGAGTGGAAATGAGAGCAATGTGTGTGAGGTTAAACAGTGGAAATCAGTTGCGGATGCTACGCATGAAATAATTATTTCTGCAGCGCCGTTTCTGCATTTCTTTATAAGCATGTCAGGGTGTGCAATCCAGGCATATTTCAAAAAAAGAAATACCAGTCTACACGATGTGTGGAGAAAGTTGCCACATACAAAGCTCCATAAAAGACTCATTAAAGTGGAAACTTTGAAAAAGCTTCCCTGACCGGAGTCTATGTACAGAAGAGATGCCTGTCACTCATTTAGGCCCCCTTGAGCTTTTCAGGTTTTTTTTCCCCAACGATTGGATAACCTAGAGAGATGGAGATAGGAATTCAAAGACAAAAGCAAGCTAATGTGAAATTTTGAATTGCTACCGCAAACAGTGAATGAAGGAGCCCTGGCTTTCCTAGGCTGAGCTCACATGTCCTGGTATGTATCATCTAGATAGATGACGGATCGGGTGCTGTATTAAAAGACTACCCCTGTACGCATGCTTACTCACTCACACAAGTTTCTGAAACGACAATCAATGGTATGGAGAGTTCTTAGGCCCTTAGTCATACAGCAAATGTGTAAGAACCTCATAAGAGTGCAAAAAGTCAAGGATTTGTTGGGTGGCATTACGAAGTAAGGAGTTGTGACTTAGGCAGGTAAAGGGACTTATTCAAGGTCACAGAGCCAGGGGTAGTTAGCACTTGCCACTCAATCTAGTGAATTTACAGATAAGCCTATGACCCCTTTGAAGGGGTCACTTAGAGCTATTAGGAAAATTGGGGGTGGGTTTCTTGCAGGCTGGCCACCTAGGGAGCCCCAGGCAGGTCAGTCCAGACCAGCCCCAGGCATTCAGTTGGGTCCAGGGCTGAGCCAGCAGCTCAAACTAGTTTCTGCCACCAGAAGTCCTGCATCCCAGTCCCCTGTCTGCACAAGTGGGAGGACTGGAGTGTCCCTGATGAGGTCCTACAGCTTTGGGGTCGCTCCTCCAAGACCCCTGTGTGGGTCTCAGGTTGGCCATGCTAGCTCCCTGGGCACTGGCCTAGAATGCGGCAGGGCCCCACCCCCTTCCGCTACTCCAGTGCCCCTCCCTGAGTGTTGAGGAAAATCCACGCTCCCCACGAGCCCTGGCAAGTGAGCTGCATGGACATCCACACTTGTGGCTTTGTGATCATGTCATTCCTGAGATGCTGCCATTACTCAAAAGCATTTCCGTATTTGAATTCCCCTTTTGAATCATTTCCGAAGCCTTTCTTTGGAATACTATCAGTAATGGACAATCTTCACACTTTTGGTGTTATTTCTGGAAGCGGCGGGGGGGGGGGGGGGGGGGGGAAACGGAGACAATGGCCTTTCAGAGCCAAGTTTTGTGAATAAAGGGGAGTGACTGAGCTGTGTAATGCTACTTGGTTGAAATAAGTGCTGTACTCTAAAAGACGTAGATGGAGTATGTTGTTTGGTTCATAAATGGACTCGGAGAGCTACTCCAAGACAAGGTCTGAGTAAGAGTTATCAAATTCTAAATCTTCTAAAGAAGGGTATTTGAAGGACAGTCCTCATCTGTATGGATAAGTCTTGAGACTGTTTAAGACTCGATAGATTCTAGGAGTGCCTGGGTGGCTCAGTCAGTTAAGCTTCTAACTTTAGCTCAAGTCATGATCTTGGAGTCCTAGGAGTCCTAGGTTCGAGCTCTGCATGCGGCTCTGGGCTCAACGGGAAGTCTGCTTTTCCCTTTCCCTCTGCCCCTCCCCCCCACTCATGCTCTCTCTCAAAAATCCAAAAACAAAACCACCACGACTTAATAGATTCCATCCACACTGAAAAGACATAACCCCTAATTAGAGATTTTCTACCTATGAAAAGCTCCATACACCCATCTGCTTAACAGAAAACATTGACACCTTGAAACATCAAAACTAAACTTTGAAATCCCATAAGGTCTCTATGCAAAAAGATACATTAGAAATACTGCTTTTAACAGGTCCTAGAAACAAACCCAAGATTTAGGACAAGTGTGAATAATGCTTTCTGAATCTGTGCTTCCGCAGATCCAAGTGCCAACATGGGACAACCTAGTCAATATTTAAGAATTTTCCATTTGTTATTTAAGCTACATTGCACACAAAGGTTGGTAGAGTGAGCTGGTCAAACTCTTTCCTCCTGATCCTTATCAGAACACCCCAACCTGCGGTTCCACCCAGTTCCCCAAGTCCCAAAGTCCAAGCCCCAGAGAGCAGCTGTGCCCCCTGACGCTTACGCAACTGCTCCAAGATCCCCATTGCATTTTCCTTGTGTGGTTTTCCAGGAATCCAAACACTGAGGAGGGACTCAAAGCATACAAAGGTCAATTACAATAGAATTAAAAACATTAAAGGCCACTTGAATCAGAAAGGGTCCTGATAGAAGTGGTTAAGTATCAGACCTCTGTCTCCTATGCTCTAGAGGTAAAAAGGAAATTTACAGTTAGAGAAACCAACGACTAGTCAAAGCAGAGTAAGAGATTCTAGAATCTGCTGTCTTTACTTCTCCGTGCACAGACTTTAAAGGAGAGTTTACACTCAAATACATTCTTTAAAGGAATAAACTTCTGACCAAACAAACCTTAAAGCAAAGAATTTCACTTTGTTAGTGTTCTGCATCTAAAAAGGTCTATTTTTCCATAAACTGTTAATCTCATGCAGGATTAATCTTTAAGACTCAGTCACATCACTGTCGTATTGAGGAGTGGGTTTTTGCCACCTTTATTTCTACTTGGTCATCCTTCAAGTTTATAATAACCATTTTTCAAAGATAATCGTTTTAAACCCACATAGGAATACAGAATTGCTTAAGAAAACCCCCAAATTTACATCTTTAAAGATTCTCCCACCCACGGCTGCCTGAAATTGCAATATATTTGCATTTAAAACAAAAGGTCTCAAAGTTCTTAACACTAAAGGGACAGGCAAAGCTGAACGACCTGCCTGGATTTAACTTCAACAGAATTTGGCAGTTCATGTTTCTCTAAGAAGTGGAGTGTAGTCCTCATGCTAAAGGTCCGATGTGCACACCAGCCATTTTTTATTTTAGATTCAATTCTACATTAAGTGATTAATGTGGATTAAAAAAAAAAAACTTTGACAGTCTCATCTTTGTGTGTGCGTACAAGAAAAGGGACTTTAGTGGAAGGGAAATAGCCAAGAGAATATTAAGAATGGAAGAAAGATGGAGGACAGAGCAAAGGAGGAAGTCTCAGGCTAGTCGTAGGGTGTACTGGAAGGAACAGAGTCACAGGAATGACAGTTCTTAACTCCAGGTGACAAAGGGGCACAAAACCCCCTATTGAGAGTTTTCCTTAGGGTCAGGTTTGAATCTGGGATCTAACTTTCTAGGACCCTGTTAGCCTGAATGAGTTTCAGGTTTTACTGGTGCCCCAAGGAAGCGGGACCTTGAGGGGACAGCCTTCTTGATGGGGAGGAGAAACTGGAAACATTTGGAGTCTGGATCCAGAAGGGAGAGGGAAAATGCTTAGGTGAGGAGGGACCGTTGCTGAGATGGCTAAACACAAGTTTCCGTGCAAGGGCCCGCTGTCTTAGGACCAGCTTAAGACAAGACAGGATTCAGCATGGGGACTGAGCCTGGAAAAGATCTACAGAAAGTGAGACTCTTACTCAGATGCCTATTCTCATACCCTGGCTTTTTCCACCACTGTTTCCCTTTGCCGTTTGCCCGTCTCTTCATTTTCTTCTTTCCCTGAACACACTCATGACAAACCCAAACAGGGAATTGGCTCAGTCAAGTTCCAAGACAAGGAAGTATGAAGAAATTCCGGGAAACTGCAGAATGTTCTAAGTTCTTCAGGGCTGGTCCAAACACTTTAACTGAATGGTTTCTCTGGAAGAAGCCAGTGTTACCCAGCAGGCTGCATGCTCACTTACCCAGCACTTGAAATGGAGAACGGATTCCTAGACACAGCCACTGAGAGCCTCCATTCCCCCACCTGTCCATAGTTCGAAGCAGGAGAAAGACTGGGGGCAGAATGGAAAAAATCAGCAGAAAAGAGGAAGCAGAGGGAAGGTCAGGCTGAGCAGGTGTTCTGTGGGGGAAGCACACAGCTGCTCAGAGAGCAGGAGAGTGGACATCACCCAGCCGGCATCCGGAGAGTTTGCTCTATTTTTCCCCTTCATTCTAAGTGCCCGAGCCACTCAGAGAATGCAGATCCCAAGCACTTCCATCTCCCTCCTTGCCACAGAATTTCAAAAATAGAATTCTATGCAGTCATAATTCAAGTTAGCAGCAATCATTTTATCTTGTAACTAAAGTCATCAATGGTCCTGCGGAGAGCACTCCCTCTCCTAGCTCCGGTCTGGGGGAAAAGCAGCGACGTTTTCTGCTCTAGAAAAAAATGGGAAGGATGAAGGGGTTTCAACTCTCCTCAGCTTTTCTTCAGCATTTCCAGGAGTGGTTCCTGGGACAGGATGTTTGAAAGAACAAGATAGATCACCCAAACCTTTTCATGATTAGACACCTACATGCACAAATACTCCTGTACAGTGCTTCAAGTGCTCAAAAAACCAAAATATTTACAATGTTTCAGTAAGATAATTCAAAGAGAACACATGTTTTCAGCAACTGCTTTTTTTTTTTTAAAACGGATCTCTTATTTGGACCTTTATAGCCCATCTTCCCCTCAATTCTTTAAACCACATCCAAGCCACATAAAAGAATAGATTCCACCAGGCTTTACTTATTCCCTTCAACACCTTCACAAAATTACAGTCAGAAACTAAAGAATCCCAGATTCCTCTCCTGTATCCTAGGAAAAATTCCAGTTTTGACTCATATATATATGATGACTAGCCAGCTTTTATATATATTTATATATATCGCTATATATAGGATGCTTAGGCATCGTGAGTCTTCAGATCATTTTCTGACCTAACTTCCTTGAAAATTTACTTAGAGGTAAAAGAACGGAACTGTCCGTGTCACCCTACATGAAATACCGTTCAGAAATCTAAAGAAGGGGCTCTTCTGCAGTTTGTGGCGAGGAATCCTCCTCAATTGTGGTCTTTCAAACATTTTCCTCTAGACTAATGGCTTCATAAATTGAATTCTTTATTCATTCGTACTTCCAATAAATGCTGTTCTCACTTGTTAGAGCCTTTGAACAGTTAATGTCAAAAGCAGTTCAAACCGGTTTATAAAACATCAGCAGTATCATGATATATAAGACTGCCAACAAAAATTTGGTAGAAACACTTTTCGATGACCTCTTTTTTCGGAGGATGGGGATACAAAGATGAATTTTAATAGAGAATGGAACCGGGGAACACATGGGAAGCTTTAGGAGGAAAGTAGGACAAATAAGTGTACAGAGCTGAATACAGAATCAGAGAGTTTGTATCATGAAAACAAGATATTGAATGTGCTTATTCACTCCCTTCCCCCGCCCCGCACTTGCTCAGAAGGACATGCTGGCCCATTCCCCCACCCACGGATAAGGAATCTGTAGGAGCTCAGGAAAAGGCTTTTAGGGTCGGAATAAGCCTACAATGGACAGGCTCCTAGCTTTAAGTCTCTTGCTTATGCCTTTTCAGGCAAAAAAAAAAAAAAAAAAAAAAAAAAAAAAAAAAAAAAAAAAAAAAAAAAAAAAATCACATAATAGCTATCAACTTTTGAAGGAAATAGGAGATTTGAGACGACATGGGCATTTGAATCTCAATTTCTACATCGCGGTACTTGGATCCAGTTAAATTATGCCTCCCACCGTAGTCCCCCAGCCCGGTGCAGAGTCAAGCCCCAAATGGCTGAATGAAGATCTGAAGGCTTGGAGCAAATAAGCGAACTGCCTGCTTTTCATTATGCTCCAGTCTCAAGACGGGGATACATCTGGTTTTCTGATTACACTTTCCCGTAGTAAAGAAAATTCTAGCCTAGCAGGTCAAACCAGCTGATGACTAGCCAGCTCCAATTACTGACCTGACCTGCTTCTAACCTCAAAGGGGAAAAAAGAAAACCCTTTTTACTCATTCTTAGAAACCGAAATACGGGTGTAGAAGGTTGTTGGGTTTTTTCCTTGATTAATTAAAGTTGCTTATTCAAATTGTGCTTTCGTACAGAGTCTTTAATTATAAACAAAATAATGCCTGACTTCCTCTATAAACCTCCACTCAAAGGCAAAGAGAAAGAAAGACCAGACTCTTTTATTCTTATAATAAACAAAAGCACAGTAATTTCAATATGGCATTTGGAACTTGATTTGTTCTATTTAATGAAGAAAAGATAATAGTAGTTCTCAAAAGAGACTGTCTACTAAGATAAGGGTTATTCTTTTTTAATGGACATTCTAAAAGCCATTTCCAACTTCCAAATACACTTTACCATGGGTTTATTCTGCTAAGCAATGCTTGTGGCTTTGCTTGTATGAAGTGTTAGCCTGACCCAACTTTAGTCTACCCCAAAAATAGGCCCACCACTCCCCAGTCTGTAGAGGAATTATACAATTTAAGTTTCTGTCAAGGATTTTAAAGTAATAAAAAAAAATATCTTCATGCTACAGGATGCTTTTCAGGCCAATGGCTTACAGGAAAATGCACACAAGGCCACCATTTCTGTTAGTAGATTACAATTCAAAAGGTTAGTTTCTCAGAGGAATGTAGCTTCTGTGTTAGATTGAAGACGGAATTGCTAATACTTGACTTTTGACCTATTAGAAATGATTTCAAAACGTTTGACCTAATTTTAAAAAGATATTGAATAGATTATGTTCAAACTATCTAGTCCTTTTTAGCCTATCACCATAGATAACTTCTGAATTCATCTCCAAATAAGAATGAGGAGTCACCATTGTTTCTCTGGTATCGACATGCAAAAAAACACTCAAGTGTCTTCCAAAATACTTAGGTTTATTTTCCAAAATCCCTCACTCCAAAGGAAGCACACAAATGTTCATTTTCATTTACATTTTAGATCATCCCTGTAAAGCAGGTAATGTTTGGCCCATTTTACAGATGGACCAGTTAAGGAGAAGTTATAAATAAAGCAAGAAAGTTGCTCTTTGAATCTGTTATGGAGTCCATTCCTACAGCCTGAATTTACTATCTCCTTTGGAGAATTCAAATCATGCCCAATGAACAAATCCTGAAGCTCTTACTGACAATAGATCTGAACGAGTATATAGATGCTTGCTTTGTAGGCTTTGAATTAAATCATACCAGTAAGAATACCAGATGTATACATTTTTTTTTTTACCAAATCTGGATTGCTTCTCCCCTTTTGCATTCTGCATTTTGATGAGTAGATTTCAATTCAATTTCAAATATCTTGGCTGCCTATTATGTATCAAGCACCTCACTGAACAAGGTTAATTATGAAAAGTTACTGGGATAAGGAACACATCCCAGTAATTAGAACCTAAAAACTCACTGGAAGAATACTAACAAAGATTGGTGGACAAAATAAGCAGAATACTATAGAACAGTAACAAAGGACTACACTGTAAGGGACCACAGAATTAACAGCTGCACACTGGATGTGCGGTCATGGGAGCCTCGCTCTCTCGTGCGCTCACTCTCTCTCTCTCTCTCTCATTTCAGTTGAGGATGCTTTAGTAGAATCTTCTACCAGACAGCATTCCCATAGCCAGACACGCACTTACAATTAAGTTTTCAGAGTGCCAGCAGGAAGTTACTCTCTGGTCTGGGCTTTTCACTCCACTTCAAAATTAGTAGGAGTTTTCAGACAGCACTTCCCATCTTGCTGCCTGCTGCAATTCAGTCCCCCTCTTTGTCCTCCTGTATCGATCCCCCCAACCCTAACCATGAAGAACCATACCCACACTTCACTCAGCCACCAGTCTCTGACCGTGAACTCTTTTCCCATCCAAGGTCCATCTAATCTAAAAAGAATGTCTCTTTTGTTTTAAGGAAACTGAGATGTTGAATGTTTTCAATAGAGTCTATAGCCTTTCTGTGCCGTTGGTATTATGTCTAGCAGAGGTTGATGGTTCAGTAATCTTAGAAACAATTTTAATCTCTTAAAAATAGCAATATTAACAACTATT
>NC_048224.1:135186008-135193119 GCF_002007445.2 Ailuropoda melanoleuca
AAAAAAAAAAAAAAAAAAAAAGAAAGAAAAGAAAAGAAAAAAGAAAAAAAAAGAAAATCACATAATAGCTATCAACTTTTGAAGGAAATAGGAGATTTGAGACGACATGGGCATTTGAATCTCAATTTCTACATCGCGGTACTTGGATCCAGTTAAATTATGCCTCCCACCGTAGTCCCCCAGCCCGGTGCAGAGTCAAGCCCCAAATGGCTGAATGAAGATCTGAAGGCTTGGAGCAAATAAGCGAACTGCCTGCTTTTCATTATGCTCCAGTCTCAAGACGGGGATACATCTGGTTTTCTGATTACACTTTCCCGTAGTAAAGAAAATTCTAGCCTAGCAGGTCAAACCAGCTGATGACTAGCCAGCTCCAATTACTGACCTGACCTGCTTCTAACCTCAAAGGGGAAAAAAGAAAACCCTTTTTACTCATTCTTAGAAACCGAAATACGGGTGTAGAAGGTTGTTGGGTTTTTTCCTTGATTAATTAAAGTTGCTTATTCAAATTGTGCTTTCGTACAGAGTCTTTAATTATAAACAAAATAATGCCTGACTTCCTCTATAAACCTCCACTCAAAGGCAAAGAGAAAGAAAGACCAGACTCTTTTATTCTTATAATAAACAAAAGCACAGTAATTTCAATATGGCATTTGGAACTTGATTTGTTCTATTTAATGAAGAAAAGATAATAGTAGTTCTCAAAAGAGACTGTCTACTAAGATAAGGGTTATTCTTTTTTAATGGACATTCTAAAAGCCATTTCCAACTTCCAAATACACTTTACCATGGGTTTATTCTGCTAAGCAATGCTTGTGGCTTTGCTTGTATGAAGTGTTAGCCTGACCCAACTTTAGTCTACCCCAAAAATAGGCCCACCACTCCCCAGTCTGTAGAGGAATTATACAATTTAAGTTTCTGTCAAGGATTTTAAAGTAATAAAAAAAAATATCTTCATGCTACAGGATGCTTTTCAGGCCAATGGCTTACAGGAAAATGCACACAAGGCCACCATTTCTGTTAGTAGATTACAATTCAAAAGGTTAGTTTCTCAGAGGAATGTAGCTTCTGTGTTAGATTGAAGACGGAATTGCTAATACTTGACTTTTGACCTATTAGAAATGATTTCAAAACGTTTGACCTAATTTTAAAAAGATATTGAATAGATTATGTTCAAACTATCTAGTCCTTTTTAGCCTATCACCATAGATAACTTCTGAATTCATCTCCAAATAAGAATGAGGAGTCACCATTGTTTCTCTGGTATCGACATGCAAAAAAACACTCAAGTGTCTTCCAAAATACTTAGGTTTATTTTCCAAAATCCCTCACTCCAAAGGAAGCACACAAATGTTCATTTTCATTTACATTTTAGATCATCCCTGTAAAGCAGGTAATGTTTGGCCCATTTTACAGATGGACCAGTTAAGGAGAAGTTATAAATAAAGCAAGAAAGTTGCTCTTTGAATCTGTTATGGAGTCCATTCCTACAGCCTGAATTTACTATCTCCTTTGGAGAATTCAAATCATGCCCAATGAACAAATCCTGAAGCTCTTACTGACAATAGATCTGAACGAGTATATAGATGCTTGCTTTGTAGGCTTTGAATTAAATCATACCAGTAAGAATACCAGATGTATACATTTTTTTTTTTACCAAATCTGGATTGCTTCTCCCCTTTTGCATTCTGCATTTTGATGAGTAGATTTCAATTCAATTTCAAATATCTATTGGCTGCCTATTATGTATCAAGCACCTCACTGAACGAGGTTAATTATGAAAAGTTACTAGGATAAGGAACACATCCCAGTAATTAGAACCTAAAAACTCACTGGAAGAATACTAACAAAGATTGGTGGACAAAATAAGCAGAATACTATAGAACAGTAACAAAGGACTACACTGTAAGGGACCACAGAATTAACAGCTGCACACTGGATGTGCGGTCATGGGAGCCTCGCTCTCTCGTGCGCTCACTCTCTCTCTCTCTCTCTCATTTCAGTTGAGGATGCTTTAGTAGAATCTTCTACCAGACAGCATTCCCATAGCCAGACACGCACTTACAATTAAGTTTTCAGAGTGCCAGCAGGAAGTTACTCTCTGGTCTGGGCTTTTCACTCCACTTCAAAATTAGTAGGAGTTTTCAGACAGCACTTCCCATCTTGCTGCCTGCTGCAATTCAGTCCCCCTCTTTGTCCTTCTGTATCCATCCCCCCAACCCTAACCATGAAGAACCATACCCACACTTCACTCAGCCACCAGTCTCTGACCGTGAACTCTTTTCCCATCCAAGGTCCATCTAATCTAAAAAGAATGTCTCTTTTGTTTTAAGGAAACTGAGATGTTGAATGTTTTCAATAGAGTCTATAGCCTTTCTGTGCCATTGGTATTATGTCTAGCAGAGGTTGATGGTTCAGTAATCTTAGAAACAATTTTAATCTCTTAAAAATAGCAATATTAACAACTATTAAAAAAAAAAAACACATTGCCGGCCTTGCATCTCCAGGTAAACATGCCCGCTTCAACTCCAGCCTTAACCACTGCTACCACCCATCTGACATGCTTTCCATCTTCAGCCAAGTCTTCTCAAAGTGCACTGCACAGTCTCCTGTTCCCCACCTTCCCTAGGTCCTCCTTATCTCACTGTAATTGGACATGTCCCACCACCATTGTTCTCCTGCTGCATGACCAGCCACCTCTATGATGCCCAAATCCACGGGCTCTAAATAAATGGACTTCTAGCTTGACGCTTTGACACCAAGCAGCATACCATCCCTGAAATCATCCTCACTGGATGCCCTGACTGTCTAATAATACAATAAGCTGGGTGGCTTGTAAACAGAAATTTCTCACAGTTCCAGAGCCTGGATGTCTAGGACCAAAGCACCAACAGTGTCTGCGGAGAACCTACTTCCTGGTTCATGGATAGTATCTTCTCTGTGTCCTCACATGGCAGAGGGGGTTAGAGAGTTTGCTAGGGTCTCTTTCATTCACAATGGCTTTGCCCAAATGACCTCATCACCTACCAAAGACCCTATCCCCAAGTGTTACCACATCAGGGATTAAGTTCAACACATGGATTTCATAGGAACAAACACTCAGTCTATACCATTGACAATACTCTAATTTCCCTCTGCTTCTGGTCAGTTCATTGTTTCCTTCATGGACCCACCTAGGGCTGTCTTGTCTTGCATCTTCTTGTTCCTAAGTTTCCTGTCACCGAATCCCTCTCCTTCTACAGAGATACTGAACACCCCAGGAAAGCTGTGGTTTCCTTTCCCATACCTTTTATCCTGACCAGATGACCCACTGATAGCAGCACTAAGTCCCAACTGGAGTTTATCATCTTTCCCAGCGTGGAGTTCTTACTTCATGTAAGAACACCAGTATGCACTCAACATCTTAAGCCAAAAGCTTCAGGGACATTTCTGATCCCCTCCCTCCTTGCTCTTCACTGTGAGTTTGTGACAAATGTCTGCTATTTCTGCCTTCTAAAGATCTTCAAAGATTCTTCACCCACCTCATCTCACTCATTTACTCTAGAAAATTAACTGGTTCTGATAATCAGTACCATGCTAAATTCTACACAGCTGTCAAGAGGCCCTAAGACTCCATGTAAGCAGGTCACAGCCTTGCTTACTCCTCAATGGTCCTCTACCAATTTAGACAATCCAATACCTTCACCATCATCATGACCCCTCGCCTGCATTCAAAGCTTTGGTTCATGTCACTTTCACATGGATCAGCTATACGAATTACTAACTACACCATTCCCCAGTCATCCTAGACTACCTCTTAGCTTCTAGCATCTTCTATAGGAAGTTTCCTCCACTAGAAAACACACCTAACTTCATCTTCAAGCAAATTCCTACCCCACATTCAAGCCTCCACTAAGAAGACACAGATTAGGAAGTCTCCCGCACAACCCCACCTTCTCCTACCATTGTCAAGGTCAGATGCTCCCTCCTCAGAGCTGTGAGAGCACATACACGATACCTCTGTTTTAACATTTAGTTTTATTTTGTTGTGGCTGTTTCAGGCTCCTTCAAAATCCAGGTTTCTCAATCATGCACTACAGGCACTTTTGGTCTAGGGATAATCCTCTGTTGTGGAGGCTGTCTTGTGCAATGTAAGAGGTTTCACAGCATCCCTGACCTCTAACTCACTAGAGGTATGTCACAGTTGGGACAATCAAAAACATCCACAGACATTGCTATATACTCCCAGGGAACCACTGTCCCCAGTTGAGAACCAGTCCTCTAGACTGTGGTTTTCACTTAGGTAAAGGGCTCCCCTGGTCATCCCCAGTAGCAAGCACATGATGTAGAACTTGCTATGCTTAATGGAGGGCTACTGAATGATTCACACGGAATAGATGAAGTCCTATGCCTTATGAATCAGTTACGTAAGAACAAATCTTGAAATGACACTTCAGGGTAACCAAGAATATGTCATCCTCTACGTACAATATTATAAGTTTGTGAAAGGAAGGATGGTAGCCTAGTTGACTTACAAAGAACAACTCCATTTCTGCTCTAAAGAACACAACTCGAATGACATTACTTTATAAAAATAGGCTATTTTAGTGGGAAAACAAGCAATTAGAACCAGGATATTTCAGTGTGTTCATTTGTTTTTATGCAAAGAAAAGAACACCTTAGCTGAATGTATCATGTTTCAATGGATATTTTCCCCTGTATTAAATTAGATCTGACTAAAGTAAGCAACTCCAGAGATAAGGTAATGTTTGCAATTCATTCTCTGAGCTATATTACAACCAAACATTGGCAGTGACCCTTACACTTTTTAAGATCTGTGCTTGATTAAAACTTACATTTTAAACCGTAAGTGAGGCCCACCAATTTTAAATCCCTTTCCTTCTCATCCAAACCACACAACCAATTACATATGCATTTTCCTTCAAAAGCTTCATCTCTCAAAAGGATCCTGCTTGCCTTTATCCAAGGATTACGACGAAGCAGAAAACAGGAGCTTGATTCTCTTCTGAGAGAACTACTAAGTAATTAAAAGTTTCACAAGTGAAGAATCTATCCATTAGTTTAGGACAAAGTTTGGCTTCAAGCAAAGAACCAAATTAACTTAAAACCTAAAAGTAATTGGTTATAAGTGTGTATTTGTTGAATCTTACCCTGGTCTTATTCTCTATAATCAATGACAACATTCTTTTAGGTTCTCTGATATGGGTTAACCAAGTAAACTAAACCTACCTTACTCCCTCCCTCTCCCAGTGGCTCAACGGGGATTTTTAGGAAATAGAGCTCTACCTGGCCTGGTGGGACAGAATATGAAGATCTGAGATTAGCTGAGTACTATTTAGACACCACAGTATTGCTTCTAAGGCTTTGACCACGTAAGCCTGGTGTCAAAGGTCTTCTATCATCAAATTTGAGGCACATCTTCTTTTAAAGTCTACATTTCTCTATTTTTAGCATTTGTGAACACATGGCCCTAAAAAGTACTTTGTATAATGTGCTGTTTTATTCTACTAAGGATTCTTAAAGATTGAAAGACCCCTTAGACTGAGCAATTCCTCCATAGTAAGTGTAAACACAAACACTAATGTGGTGGAGACATTGTAAAACGTGACAACCTGGAAGCCAGGACACAGAGCAAACTGAAGAAAGGAGCTGAAGAAAACCTGAAAAAAAACTGGTTAGTGAAAGTAAAATGTTTGGTGGAATGTTTTTTTTCATCTGAACTCTATTTCAAGGTAGTAACAGATCCATGAAAACCTCAAGGTCAAATGCATACTGCATGTCAAGACTGTTCAGATGTGGGCTCCTTGAGATGCCTTCTCTGATCTTGCTTCCTTCCATATCACACTTGGATAGTGTTCTGCCCCATGAGTTCCCATAATGCTTTCTACCTCTAGGATACCAGCCACCATATTACAGCATTCAGATCACGAACCTGAATGCTCTCCTCCAAATGCAAGCTCAGTTGCAGGAGTCCGGCCTCTAAACCCCACCTCCTCATTTTCCAGCCCAAGTGGCCATCACGAAAATCCCACCACCACCCCTCTCCCCTACCAGGACCTGTAATCCCCTGATCTCCCACCGTTTCATTCTGGCTTACCCCCATTATTTCCTTACTTCCCCCCTTCCTCAGCTTCCATTCCAGCTCCTTCATCACAGGCTCTTCTTGAATGGACCTGCCCTCCTTGTTCACATTTGTTGGCAAAACCCTGGTCCTGGTTCAATCTGAGTGGACATTCTTTGCCAGGAGAGCTGAAGGCAGGTGGACAGAACACAAGCAAGGTGACCGGTCCTGGTCTTCCTCGACATCTACTAAGCTCACGTGGGCCCTTGGTGCTACCTGTAACACCCTAGGTTTTGTTGGCTCGTCTCTTTTGCTACCTCCTACAAGACTTACCTCTCTCCTCAAGCATGCAACCTTTCATCTTCCTTCTCACAGTGGGTCTTTGATTTCTAGGAGAAAAACATGAGCAGACAGAAAAGGACTTCCACTCACTCTCAACCAAGTTTATGGCCCAACTTCTATATCCCATTTTCCCCTTCCTACTTATAGTAATGGCAGAACTTCCTACTGCTACAGAGGGCTGAGGCTCCCACACAGGTATTAGCGCCCATCCCTTCTTACCTACTCAAGGGGGTCACTCCAGGAATTTCTTCCTCCCTCCTGCATCATCCCCTGGTCACTCTGAGGTTGTTTCTCATCAGTACAGAGACACAGAGGATTCCATGCTAAAATAAAGAACTCCAGTATCCCCACAACTTCCTCCAGCTGCTGGATTATTTCTACACTCATTTTTAGGGCAGTCTGTCTTAGCCTCTTACTTGTTCTCTCTCATCTCCCAGATAGCTGGATGCCAGGAACCCTGGACTCTTGTCTTTTAAACCCTGAAGATTGTTAAACGGGCAACTGGACAACTCAATTTTCTACATCAAACTGAACTCCCGATTTCTTTAGCTACCAGAAGTAGCCCCTGCTGGTCTTTAATGTATCCCTCCTATCAAGTGAGTGGCAAGTACATCCTAGGAGTTGCTCAGACAAAATATATAAACATACCTAAATACATAGAAGTTATTTATTCTTTACTTGAAAGCATCCTCATTAAGAAATATACTGATA